>NC_064876.1:5396669-5636669 GCF_943734665.1 Anopheles aquasalis | reverse complement strand
ATCGGGGCTGGCAAGTTTGCTGTGGTTGCAGCATAAGGTTGCTGGGTCCAGCATAACCTAGCCACCGACTGATCCGGCGCGAGTGAAAGGTGTGCTCATACGGTGCGTGCCTATGTGCGCGCGCCTCTATGGCACGTAAAAGCCCTGCTGCTGCTGCTCACCCGCAAAAGGGCTGCACTAATGGCGACGCAGCGCCTGTTTTTTTGAGCGGCCCCGGGGCATATCGCGGCGGTTCGCGTAAACAAACCTTCGGATGGAACCTTTCACAACAAATAGCCCCATGCGATTCGACCTTCGACGAGACCAGTTCATCCTGGTTATCGCATCCTCGACAGCATCCCCCCCCCCCCCCCATCCCCCCCCCGGTTCGTCTGGTCTGCGCCCCTTCAGCGGTGCCTTTGATAAGCGGCAGGTTCGATAGACTAATCCAAAGTCAAATTCCGATTACGGCCCGCAAATATGTTTGGCCCAGTTCGACCGAAGTAAGGGAAGGGTGACGGTAGGTGGTAGTGGGGAGTGCATACTTCCGGGGTTTGCGTGTTTTGCGCATTTCGTGTGCGCAACGCACAACCACTACTTATTCGCGAGACGTGATTGCAAGAAGAATATGATGAAAAGACGATGGAAACCGAAGGGTTCAGCTTCCGCGAAAGGAAGAGGGTGTGTTCACCGCATTCAAGGACAATTTCGGCGCTGCGAAAAACCTGTTGCGTGTACCATCCAGCACGCTGGATCGATGAACCTGCACGCACCTTGACCACGACCAGCAGCTGCTGCACCGGCCATGTGGCCCGGCCGTCTGAGTCATCGAAGCCACCGAAATCCCGTTTCGAATTCGAGCTCGCATTTGTGAAAGGCCCGTGGCGCATTTGGTGGTGCCCAGGTGGTTCCTCTAAACCCTAATGCCACCCCCTACCCTACCAGAGAGAGGCCAGCTGTTGCTGCTGCTTGCTGCGCTTTAGGCGGAAACCCGCACCGGCGGGCACTACATATCCGCATGCCTGGCAGGTGGGAGGTACTTCGTACGGTGAGCGGGTGAGGAGGTTTAGGCCTGACGCCAGCTCTGGACAGCTTCGGTTAGCACGATCAGTCCGCGATCAGCGCGCAACCTGAACCCGTAGGGCGCCTTTGCGTAGCAAACGGCATTGCGAACCTACTCCCTGTTTGTGGCCAATCTGTGCATGTGTGTGTCCGTGTGTCCGTGTGTGTGAAACACTGCACTGGCGGGTCGTCCAGAGCGCCGGCAGCTGATAAACCCGGCTCGACCCCTCGACGTCTCCTTGATCGCGCACTGGTGACCACCGTCGAACACAACGGCCGCGCTCTAACCGCGCTCGAGTGCCCCCCCGGGGACCGAAGTCAAGGTCACGGTTGACTCTGCAGAGTTCACACTGCAAAGCAGCCCGCCGAGAGCAGAGGCTGCACCAGAACAGCGGATCTATACGCTCCGCAAACGCACCAACAGTGTGCAACGTGTTCTCTCTCTCTCGCGGTCTCTCTCCCCACCCTCAAAAGTTGGGTTGAAGATGCTCAGCGCCAACATAAGCACACCGTAGGCAGCTACATGTTAGATGCATGGTGAGCAAGAGCAAGAGAGGGAGGCAGGAAGAGAGAGTGAGAGAGAGAACAGGCGATCCCGCAGGACGATCGGCGAGCGCGGGTGCTAGCGCGCGCGAACCAGTGGTTCCTATAAAAGCCTGCAACCGGTACGGTACCACCGACCAGAGCCGTGTCTATGCTCCGCGTGATTAGGCATAGAAAAAGAGAGAGAGAGTGAGATACAGTTCTCGGCGTATCCAAGACTACACACCGCGTGTCTGATTACCACCGATCAACAATTAGTCGCAGTCTGGTTTCGTTTAAAATCGCACAGCAGCACCAGCAGCAGTAGCAGCACCATTGCCGCCCTAGTAACCGGCTTTCGTACCAATCACGCACAATCACCAACCGATCAAAAGTGTGATCCCAGTGCAGTGCAGCAAACGTTAGCAAGCAAGCAACGGCAACTGCAACGCAGACACATCCCATTGCGAAGACCACCACGAAGAGCACGTGGAAGCACCAGCGTAGCAGCAGCAGCAGCATACCGGTGCAGCATACCACCATTCACAACCATAAACGGTGCTGCGCCACGCCACGCAGGTGTGAAGGGCCCGTCGGGCTTCAGCCAGCACTATCAGTCGGATGAAATTCCAAACCATGTACCACACGCCGAGCGCACTGCTGGCACTACTGGTGTGGATGGCCGTGGTCGGGCTGTTCACGCTGACACGCACCACTGATGCTTCGCCCGTCCTGCTCGACAAGCTGTTTGGCTTTGCCGCGTACCAGCCCGCCTACTCCGGTGGTGGTTACGGTGGCAACCAGTACTACGGTTACTACGGTGGAGGTGGTGGTGGTGGTGGCGGTGGTGGGAGTGGACACACCGGCAGTGGGTTCGGTGGTACCCGGGCCACCAGTGCATCATCGCAGAAGCGGCAGGCGAAGGGGCGCGACTATAAGGACATCTGCCGGGTAGTGAATCCGGCTCCGTACGCCATGCCTGGCCGGGCACCGTATCCGGCGGCCCCCTTTTGTCCGTACTGAGTACAGTACCCGCCGCAGCGTTAGTGTTAGCAAAAATCGTCTTAGCCCTTAAGTGTAGCTACTACAGTAGAAGCGTGAAGCGTAGAGTACGAATTGATGATGAAGCGACGAAGGTTATCAGTAACAGCAGCAGCTGCAGCAAGTTGTGGCAGTGGTGTTTAGCGTTGGCAGCTAGGATTGCCCAACCCGTTGAACCTTGGGAGCCGTGTTAATGAGTGTAGCAGTATTAACGCGAGCAATAAAGAAGGCAGCCGTCGGCTGGTCGTTGATTAGATCTGAGAAGTTCGGAAACGCCATTTGCAAAGAAATAATAATAAAAAAAAATACCATCAAGCTAGTTGGTTGATTGCTGGTTGACTAGTTGGTTGGTAAGTTGGTTGACTAGTTGGTTGGTTGGATGCTGTCGGTTGCCTGTCGCACGTCCGTTACTTTCACAATCGGTTGAGTGTAGTTGGTTCCTTCCTACATCATGGGCACTTTGATGGCATTTTTCGGTGGCAAACGGTGGAACGTTCGATCCAAGTCGAATCCAACGATGCGGTAGGGGGGGGGGGGAGGGGGCGGGGTCCTGTGATATATCTATGCGGTATGCGAAATACCGTACCAGCGCAAGCGCTTCTCAATTTGTAATACAATATTTATACTTTAGCTTCGAGCTTAACAACGAATGCGCCAACTGCGCCGAGGGCGAATAGGGCACAGGAGGATGATTGCACAAATATGTGGGTGCTGCGGTGCGGTCAAAACAGTCGACGCCAGAGCACGTACAGCACGCAGGAGAAAAAGAGCAGCGCCCCGAAGAGGGTGAGCACGACATCGGATAGCTCCCTTCGGCTGTACTTCTCTAGCAGGCTCCGGGACTGTCGGATCGAGCCGGCCGTGTTGTGCAGCTCGTCGCGGGTCGCTTCCACCACGGCACTGGTGTGAATCAGCGTTTCCAGATTGGCTGCTGACCGTTGCGTGGTTTCGTGCAGCTGCTGCGTGATCGACAGCATCCGCTCGGTGACGTTCTCGTGCTGCATCAGCTGGGTGGCGGAGCGGTTCAGCATCGAGGTGCGGGTGCCCTTGCCCGCCCGCTGCCGCACCTCGCTTCCGTTCGGACTCAGCTGGAACAGCTCCTCCTTGTTCGCCTTCTCGATCTCGAGCATCGTGCTGATGTTTGCTTTCCGGAACTGCTGCAGCGTGCTGCGTGTGGTGGTGGGTGAAGAGTCAAGTAAGGCAACTTAATAAAGGGCACAGGAAGGAAAGCGAGAGAATCAACTCACTCGTGAAACTGCTTCCGCTGGCCCTCCACCTCATTGTATAGCGCTTCATCGCCGAGATCCCGTGCCATTATGTCCAGCCGCTCGATGCCCTTGCGCAGGTTGGCCAGCTTCTCCCGTCCTGCCTCATTCAGCACATTCAGCTCCTCCAGCGAACCGCGGAACGCTAACGTGTCCTAGAAACAGGGACAGAAGCGGGGGCATAAACAGATCGTTGGACTCTTCTCTTCCTCCCTCCGAGCTCACCTGTATGATGGCTTTGGCTTGCAGAGTGTTGTCCACGAGCTCCTGCCGGATGGCAGCGAGCGTGTAAACCGGCCGGTTCAACGACGACATGATTGGCAGATCACAGACAGGGGCCTGCTTTGGTGCAGGGAGACACGCAATGGAATGACTCAACACATACCCAGTGGGGCATGAATTGTTTAACTACTATCTTAATTTCAGCACAACACAAAACATGAAACTAACTAACGAAAATACACACAACTGCTACGCGGCCACGGAGGCAAATTGGGCATATGCGGTTCTGCAAGCGGCTTGCACTTTCCTGGCTTACCATTCCAACGGGAACCACGGCCAGAGTGCAGTTTGTCGTTCTAGGGCATGGAACAGAACAGAAATGTGAAAAAAAAAGATGTGTGACCCCCTTTTTACAGTGATCAGGAACGAGGAAAGAGTTTTTTACCGAAACAAAACCGCGACCAAAACAACCACGGAGGCAAGAGCGAATCGTGCAGAATGAGATAAAAAACTGCCCGAGATTTTTACGATTCGCGCAGCTTCTCTCACGAACCCCGTTGACACAGAACATTTTCTCCTGTTATGGGCTGGTGCAATAAGTTTTCTTTTTGAACGTAAAAGCTTAAGCCTGTGCCAGACGAAGCGTAAACAGCGGGCTATGCCTTCTACGTTGCATGGCATGTTGGATTTTTGGATGGTCGATTATGCTGAGGCTGTAACTAGTTACAGTTAACCGCTGTCATAGCTTAAAATGATGAAAAAACCTATATCTACAGCTCGAAACAAATTTATGCATAATTTTAGGGGTTAAATGTTTTGGCTATTTGGTTGGGGTAGGGGCGATAGAAGGAATGCATTTGGTATGTAATAACTTCTTTTCCTTCCCTCTTCCCACCCTGCAAGGTATTTTTAAGTTTCTCGCAGATCTGATCAGTTATATAAGCATTAAAAATTCCATTCAATTTTCTCCGAAAATTATGCAATTTTATGCATTATTTATTTTATTTTAAAATTATGCAGATATTAGGTTTTTGTCACATAAATAACTACTTTTCAATTGTCGAATTGGCTTCAAAATATATCAACGAGCGCCAAAAGAAGGCGTAAAAGGCCGCTTCAGCGCTCCTTCTGCCGAGTTCGGCGGACCTCAATCCGCATTCCTTGTTGTTCTTCCACACATAGCCGCTAGTTGCCACGTTTCAATGTCAAGGCCACGACGCCACCAGAAAGGGGGTCTGGGTGGGTGTGTGTATGCATTGTTGTCAGCTGTTTTGGTGTTTGTTTACAGAAGATTGCACCCCCGAAAACGAGCGGTTGCTGCTGTTGGTGATCGCCGCCGCGTAACCGATCGCGAAACGAAATTCGCACCGTGACACCGTCACGTATCGGCCCACGAGTACGCATCACGCTGCAAACCAGCCAGCCGACCGTGATTTATGTCGCGATTGATCGGCATCGGAGAGTTGTTATCATTGGCGCACGTGTGTGGCCCGCGCGCGCTCGTGGCGACTGATGATCGGCGAACAGCTGAGCGGAGCAGATACTTCCCACGCTCTGACCACCGGGCGGGTCCCTGTGTGTGTGTATGTGTGCGTGCAGCCACCCCCTCCCCCTTCCTACCTTTAACCAGACGCGTTTCTTTTCCTCTGGCTGCGGAGTGAACGCGTGGCGCTTACTGCGCTGCAAACTGCGGGGAGCTGAACGGGTTTCCCTTTCTCTCTCGCTCTCTCTCTCTCTCTTTGAATGCGACGCACCCCTTTCGTTGCTCTCGTTTGCTCCACCCACCCGTGCCTTCCACCTCTACCAATCTGGACTCCTATTATTGTAGTTTAGCAAGTTCGCCAACATCATCACCATCATCATCACCATCATCATCGTCACCAATCGGGCGCGCTAGGCTCGCGAACCCCCCTCGGCCACCCTCGGCGTGCGAATAGAGCGTTGAGCTTGTGGTCTAGTCCCCATCGGCATTCCGGTTGCCATTCCGTGACTGTCGCTCCGTGCATTCGGACCGCAAAATTGGCGCTACAGCTAGTGCTGTTGCTACTTCTGACCGCCGGTAAGTGTTCTTCCGTGTAGTGTGGATTGTGTGTCTGGTCTATAGTGTGCTGTGTTTGTTTGGAGAAAATAGCGGACTGCATCGGGCATTCCTTCTGCTCGTTAACTGCATCCCTCTGGCCTGGCTAATTCGCGTCAATTGAACTGATCTCGTTTAACTCTCCCTCTACTCTCTCTCTCTCTCTATCTCTCTGTTTTTGTGTTCTTTCCGAATCAGGTTTTTGGTGGCCTTCTAGAGGCGAGGGTGGCTTGCAGAGCCAAGTGGCCAACGTGACAACGAGATCGCGTTCGGTTTGCAAAGTCGCTCGCGAGGAAAGAGAAAGCGCTTTAGACGGAGAACGGGCAAGGACCACAGCTACACCTAAAACGTAGCACCATATCGTAAGCAATCATTGCAGCAGCAGCAACAACAACTACAACAACAACAACAACAACAACAACAACAACAACAACAAACAACAAAAAAGGGAAAGTCGCCCAAATCGCGCCAACTACAAGCTTGCCACGGGTCGGTTCCAGCAGCAGCAGCAGCAACGGAAACAGCCAGCCAGCCACAGCAGACAACATGTACATTGGTGGCGTGGAAGGGTAAGTGGCCTCATGCGTCATGTCTCTTATTTTTTGTTCTTCTTCTGCTGCCAAATTCCCCCGCCCCCACCCCCTTCTAAACACCGACGCGGACGGAGAAAATGCGGAAACCCGGCTGAGGTCGCGGCGCATGACGATGGCTACGTAGCAATCAACCGGCCACACTGGGGCCACCGCGTTAGCAGCGCGCGCAACCAAATTGGCTAGCCAGCGTTGGGCTTCACGTTGTGTAACATTACGTCTACACTGTTCCGCTGGATCACGGTGGCACCCACCTAACGGAGCCCACCCCCTCTGTCCACCCATCTAACTACGCAGAGCGCTGCCGAAAAGTGCTTTCGTAAGCGCATCCCGAGCACCGAATATGGGGAAAGAGAAAGAAAGAGAGAGCAGTCTGGAAAATTGCAAACATGGAAAAGCGTCACAGTGGTGTTGCATCACGCATACACATCCTGTAACCCCTTTTCAATGCCCAACGCAAGCAAAACAATCCCCGACACCAATACGCGGGACTACGCGGTCACCATGGCACGGTCCGGTTAGCAGCGGCGTGATCCTATTTCACTGTCAAGTGCACGTCTCCCATCTGTGATAACGCCCGGGCGAGAGCCACCGTCGCTAGCTCGACAATAGATGGGTTGGGCGCGGGCGAGGAAGATAAGCCCGCCACCGCAACACCGGCCCAACGTGCCCCCTAATGGCGTGCCCATTAAATTATCCCATCGATACCATCGATCGATGTGGTGGGACGCGGACGCGAAATGCCAGTGGCGGCGAGGCGCAAGGAGGAGGTCTAGTGGCTTCCAGGTGATGGACAGGTTCGCCTCTCTAGGCTGCCTACGCTGTGCTGTGAATAATTGATTTTTCGCATTTTCCATCATGATGGACGGCTCGATGCCGAAGGCCACGACCAGCTGACCGATGTGTGGTAACCAGCCCAGGCCGGCCGTACCAAATCCTTGGAGTTATATTTTGCAAACAACCATCCGGCCGGATTGGTGAGGCGGGTTAGGGTTAGGTCTGCTCCGGGACCATGGGATTAACCCTGAACGATCTTGCAGGCCACGGTTTCATCCCTTATCACGCACTCATACACACTCACATACACCCTCTCTCTGTCTCTCAAGTGTGTCAACAGTGTCGTCTTCACTGTCTGGGCGAGGTTGTCTGGCTTATCAGCTAGCCAATGGCGCGCGCATATTGCAACGATCAAGTGTACGGATTTGGTTGAGAGGCTCTCGGCTGTCCCGGGGAGCCCCACCCAGGTCTGGTGGTGCATCTTATCTTTTTCATTAATTAATTACGTGTCGTCCCACGCCGACGATCGATCGATCGCATGGGCAGGATGCAAATGCGAACCTTTATCTCTCCCCCTCGGCGAATTATGTGTTAATCGACTGTCGACTGATGGCACATCTCTCTTCTTTTTTTGCAGCGGCGCAACGCACTCGACGCTGGTTATCTGCGATGCGGCAGGTGCGGTTGTGGGACGGGCGAAGGGCCCGAGCACGAACCACTGGGCGGTTGGCATAGCGGGTGTCGCCGAACGGATTGCGGTGATGGTGCGGACCGCAAAGCAGGAGGCACAGATACCGGACGACCAGCAGCTGACCGCGATCGGGCTCTGCCTGAGCGGTGCCGAAGCGGACGATACGAACCGGGAACTGGAGGTGTACCTGCGGACGCACTATCCGACGGTGGCCGAGCGGTACGTCGTGTGTAGCGACACGATCGGAAGCATCCACGCGGTGTCACAGGTCGGCGGTATGGTCATCATCGCTGGCACCGGTTCGAATACGCTGCTGCGCAACCCGGACGGTAGCACGCACGGTTGCGGTGGCTGGGGACACATGATCGGCGACGAGGGTGGCGGTAGGTGTCTGACCGCCCAGGGCGGTGGGCGGACGCATCGCTTAAACCGTCACAATTGTTTCTTTCCCTTTTTTCTTTGCTTCCTCTCGCAGCTTGGTGGATCTCTCGCAACGCGATCAAGACCGTGTTTGACCATCTGGACAACCTGATGCCAAGCAAACTGCCGATCGATCGCGCGTGGAAGCTGATCCAGGAGCACTTTGGTGTGCGGACGCAGCACGATCTGCTCGACCATTGCTACGGGCGGTTCTGCAAGACGACCTACGCCGGTCTGTGTGCCAAGCTGGCGCGCTGTGCCTTAGAGGAGGCCGATCCGCTCTGTCGGGCACTGTTCGAGGAGGCCGGTGTGATGTTGGCCCGCTCCGTGTGCGCCCTTCAGCAGCGCATCTCGCCCGAGCTGCTGGACCATAGTGGCGAGCTCGGGGTCGTGTGTGTCGGTTCGGTTTGGTTAAGCTGGGAGCTGCTGCGGCCCGGCTTCGTACTCGAGCTGCACGATCGCCGCTTCCCGTACGATCTGCGGCTGCTGCGCCTGAAGACGACGATGGCAGTCGGGGCCGCCTACCTGGCGGCGGACACGTACGAGCTGCCGCTACCGCGCACCTACAGCGACAACTACGATGTGTTTTACACACACCGAGCGTCCGCCAGTACCAACGGCAACGGTGCCAATGGTAGCAAGTAGAGACGCGTTCGCGTTCGCGATGAAACGTGAAAATTGGCTATGAATTGGACATGTCCTTCACCCCCCCCCCCCCCCCTCCACCAGGTTCTATTTTTCAGGTTTCCTTATTGTACTGCTGATCTGCTGCTGCTTGTATTAGCACGTGACCAGTTGGGCTGTTACTGTTGAACTGCCACCGAGTGCTCCGCGAGCTTGAGTTTTTTGTGTTTTTGTCATAGAGAGAAAGAGAGAGAGAGAGAGAGAGAGAGAGAGAGAGAGAGAGAGAGAGAGAAAGAGAGAGAGAGGAAGAGAGATTAGACGTTAGGCTAGGCTAGGATAACGGATAGTTAGCGCAGAATCGCTGGCGATAACAGAGGAGACATATTTTGCTTGGGGGCCCCACCATTCCTATGGCTATGCCGTTTTTTTTGTCTCCATACACTCCCTATTTCCGGATTCTGTGTTTTGTACGTACGTTCGCACGTATAACGAACGAAAAGGCAGTATTGAATTGAAATGAAGAGGCAGCAGTAGCTGTTACTGTTTTGTTTAATGCAGATGAAAACAACTTCAATAAATACGACGTCCAGGGTATGAGGGAGGTCCTGGGTAAGGAGTTGTGCCGACGCCATCGCCTATCCTCATCGTTGCGTCACCGGCAGCACCTTCACGGTAAGCGTTTGGCCATCCCGAAAGACCGTAATGGTCAGCAGGGGCAGCTGCTGGGCAAGGATGTCATACACGTCGTTCGAGGATTTGATTTCCGTTCCGTTGATATGCGTGATGACGTCCCCCGGTGAGATACCGCCACTACGGGGACAGGGGGGGTTAGATGATCGTGAACGGGACGGCTTGCATAGTGTATGTGTCGAATAGTACCGAGAAGTATACTTACGCGTGTGCCGGCGAGCCACGGATCACCTTCCACACCAGAATGCCACTCCGCACGTTAGCGGGGAAGGTTGGGCTGCGGCGCTGCAGCTCACCAATAATGTCCGGCGTTAGCGTTAGCATCGTGATGCCGAGATACTGCTTCGATCGGCCCTTTGCCCGAGCACCCGTCTTCTCGCCGCCGGATTCGGTGATTCGCTTCAGGAACTCCTTGGCATGGTCGATCGGAATGGCGAAGCTAATGCCGGCCGTCACCTTCATACTGTTGATGCCGATCGCCTCGCCATCGAGGTTGACGAGCGGGCCACCCGAGTTGCCGAACGTGATGGCAGCGTCGGTCTGGATGTAGTTGATGTCCCGGCCCCGCAGCCCAATCTCCTCGGAGGCCCGGTGCGTCGAGCTGACGACACCGGCCGTCACGGTGTTGCTCAGGGCCAGTGGGCTCCCCAGCGCGATCACAAACTCGCCAACGCGCAGATCGCCCGAGCAGCCCATCCGGAGCGTCGGTAAACCACTGCACTGGATGCGTACGGTCGCCAGATCGGACCGCTGGTCGACGTGCTCCACCACGCCCGGAAAGGTGCGACCATCCTGTAACCGCACCGTCACGACCGTGTACGGTTGGCTCACGACTACGTGTGCGTTCGTCAGTATCAGCCCGTCCGGCTCAATGATGAACCCGGACCCGTTTGACACGGTCAGCGGCTCGCGGGTGTAGTAGTCGACGCGCTGCGTGTCCTTAATTTCGATGTACACGACGGCCGGTGCCGACACCTCGACGGCATCCGCGATAAAGTTCAGCTCCTGTCGCCGGCTACTCGCTGGTGGCGTCACCGTATCACCACTGCCACCGGGGGTCAGCCCGAGGGCCGAAACGCTCGGCAGCCCGAAGAACGCCTCGCAGTCCGAGGGCTGGCGGAGATGCGTGCGATGGTAGGTAAAGTACGAAAGCATCCCCAGCACAGCACCGGACACTGTGGCGATGCTTCTCGCTGCACTCCATCGGCTATCGCCATCGCCACGTTTGGACCTTGGGGTTTCCCAGCTGCGCTGATGCCGGTATCCACCGTGGTGGTGATAGTGCTGCTGCTGCTGCTGCTGCTGCTGCGTGGCACCCGGCAGGCTCACGGTGCACTGCGGATGGTAGCTTCCCCGCAACAACAGGTAACCGACACGTGTTCGGACTTGTGAGAGAAGCATACCTGTGCGAGCGACCATTTACAAACCAACCTCGATAAGAATGTGGCGCCACGGTGCCAAAATCCAAAGTGTCCTCCTCACAACCGCCAACGTACCTGTTGTGTTTTCTATTGTGGCGTGTTTTTGTTCTTTGTTGCGGTTGTTTACATTCGAAACGTCAGATCGAGGGACAACAACAACAACACAGTGCACACCGGGCGCAGAAACGTCTCGTCACGCACGGAGCACGGTAAATTAGCTAGCAGAGTAACCACCACACACAGATACGGATGTACGCGCAGTTGGTAACGGCAATCAACGGTAGACTTTGGACCCTCCACTTCCTTCAACCGTAAACCGCTGTTCGCTGTTAGGCAAGCAGTACAAGCATCGGCACAGATCTTTTTCGGTGTGTCCAGACAACGTAGCGCACGATGCAGCGCAACGTGCAAACCGTTCGCCGGATAAACGTACTCCAGCGTATCCTGGCCCACCAGCACCCGGCTGTCGCGTCGTGTACCGTGCGGCGTGCCGCCTCCAGCACCGCCAACGATGGAGCCACCATCGAGATCGGCGACGTAACGATGCAGGTGGAGGCACCCCGTCATCCGGAGCTGGTACCGACCGGGTACTACTACGGTGAGTTGAGCCGTGTTGCAACGGAGCGCCCCACTGCAATCCGGCTTGGCGTTCTTTCGTGTTTTTAGGGGCCGATGGGGGCACCGACAGTCACCTCTCGCAAACCCGGCTACACCATCTGCGGTGGATGTTGCAGAAGGATAAGCTGGGCCAGGATATGATGCTACTGGGGCGACCGGGCCGGTTGCGGCGCCATCTCGTGATGCAGTATGCCGAGCTGACGCGCCGCGAGGTCGAGTACGTGCTGCTGAACCGCGACACGACCGAGAGCGATCTGAAGCAGCGGCGCGAAATCCGGGACGGGACGGCGACCTACCACAACCAGGGTGCGGTCCGAGCCGCCACCGAGGGGCGCCTGCTCGTGATCGAGGGTGTGGAGAAGGCTGAGCGAAACGTGCTGCCGATCCTGAACAACCTGCTGGAGAACCGCGAGATGCACCTGGAGGATGGCCGGTTTCTCATCTCGGCCAAGAACTACGATTCGCTGCGGCAGGTAAAACTAGCACCCTGGCCACAGCCACACTTGGTATCCGATCCGACTTGAGATCTTATCCTCTCCACAGCGCTACGATCGGGAGCAGCTGGACCGGTGGGGACTGGTGCGCGTATCGGAGGAGTTCCGGGTGGTGGCACTCGGTCTCCCGGTGCCACGGTACCGGGGCGCACCGCTAGATCCACCGCTCCGTTCCCGCTTTCAAGCCCGGGACGTACCGGATCTGCCATACGTTGAGGTGCTGCTGGAGGCGAAGGAGCTGGCCGGTGGGCTCGCCCCTCCCGACGTTCTGACGCGTCTCGTTTCCTTTGCTTACGCTGTACAATCGGCCACGGCCGGTTCCCTGCCCGACTTCCCGATCGACAACCTACGCTACGCCGGGCTGCTGCTGCGCAACAACGGCTCGCTGACGGTTCACGAGCTGATCGAGCGGCTCTACCCGTACCGGGTGTTTCTGGAGAAGGAAGGTATCGGGCTGGTGGCCAGCTTGCTCGACTCACTCCAGATACCCGGTGGCCCCTTGAAGGATGGAACGCAGGGCGGGGATGGTGACCGCCGTGGGGTGTTACCGCCACTGACGGTTGCCTCGGTTGAACCGGCGGCCAACGATCCGGTGGGGCTGCTGCAGGTGTCGCTACAACCGCGCACCGGCGGTGGCACCCCGGTTACGGTGCAGGTGGCACGTGGCACACCAGGTGCATCGGTGGATCAGCGTGATCGCTATGTCCCAACCGCTTATCAGGCCGGTCTGCTGGCCGACCTACTGCAGACGATCGCCGTCGGTGACGTGTGCCTGGTGGGGCCGCGTGGTTGCGGCAAATCCGTGCTCGCCCAGCAGCTCTGCCTGACACTCGACCGGCAGCAGACGGAAACGATGGTCCTGTACCAGGATATGACGGCCCGCGATCTTCTGCAGAAGCGCACGACACGCCCGAACGGGGACACGGTGTGGCAGGACTCACCGCTGCTCGCGGCCGCCCTAGCTGGCCACGCGGTCATCCTCGATGGCATCCACCGGTTGCACCACAGTACGCTCGCCATCCTGCACCGGCTGGTGCACGATCGCGAGATGCAGCTGTACGATGGGCGCCGACTGCTGCACCACGAGCGCTACGATCGATTGGTGGCAGCGGAAGGTGGTTCGGGCGACCCGACTGCCACCAAGGCCACCGGTGAGCTACTGCGCATCCATCCCGGGTTCCGGATTATCGCACTGGCCGAACCGAACGGTCGCCGGGAGGCCGGGACCGGGTACGGTGGTACGGCCACCAGTTGGATCGCCCCGGAAACGCTCAATCTGTTTCTGTTCCACGAGGTGCGCGGGCTGAGCGAACGCGAAGAGCGTACACTGTTGGATACCCTGTACGGTCCGCTCGACGGAACGATGGAGCAGATCGTGGACCTAGCGCACCGTCTGCGCTCATCAGGGGACCCAGTGATGCGCACACTCTCGACCAACCTGTCCACGCGCCAGCTGCTCCGCATTGCTCGTCGGTTGCGCCAGTACGGGGAGCGGGCGGCCCAACGGAACGCGGCCGATATCGTGCACGCCACTTTTCTCAGCAAGTTCATGCCTAACCTAGCCCGGAACGTGCTCGAGTCGGCGATGGAGCGTACCGGCATTCGGCAGCAGGGCGGATCGGCGACAGGGGACGCAAACGACACCGCCGATCCGAAGACACCGTTGGTCGAGTTGCTGGAGGGTGGCTCGGTGTTGCGGCTCGGGCGCACCGTGGTACGCCGGTACGAGACGGAAGCCATCAGCAAGGTGCCCGACATCGTGTTCTACGATGTACCGCAGCACCTGCGGCTGATGGAGCGCCTGCTGCAGGACTTTCTGCTCGGCGAGCATCTGCTGCTGGTGGGCAACCAGGGTGTGGGCAAGAACAAGATCGCTGACCGGTTGCTGCAGCTGATGAACCGACCGCGCGAATACATCCAGCTGCACCGCGACACGACGGTCCAATCTCTGACGCAGCAAGCGACGGTGCGGGACGGGCGCATCGAGTACGAGGATTCGCCGCTGGTGAAGGCGGTCCGGGCTGGCCACGTGCTGGTGGTCGACGAGGCCGACAAGGCACCGATCCACGTGACCTGCATCCTCAAGACGCTCGTCGAAAACGGCGAGATGCTGCTGTCGGACGGTCGCCGAATCTGCCCACCGTCGGTGGCCACTAGTGCTGATGACCACCGGCTCATCCCAACGCACCCGGACTTCCGGCTGGTGGTGCTGGCCAACCGACCTGGGTTTCCCTTCCTCGGCAACGACTTTTTTTCGGCCCTCGGTGACCTCTTCTCCTGCCACGCGGTCGACAATCCGTCGCCAGACTCCGAGCTCTACCTGCTGCGGCAATACGGCCCGAGCGTTTCGCCGGCCCTCATCCGCCAGCTGGTCGATGCGTTTGCCGAGCTGCGCGATATGGCCGACGCTGGTACCCTGCACTATCCCTACTCGACCCGAGAGGTGGTCGCGATCGTGAAGCATCTCGAACGCTTCCCGAGCGATCCGCTGGCGGAGCTGATCGGCAACGTACTCGACCACGACCGGTACGCACCGGAAACGCTCGAGCAGGTGACCGCGGTACTGTTACGGCACGGACTCCCGATCGGAGAGTATGCGGAGGGCTGTGAGGCGGTTGCGGCCTTGCGCCGCCAGCGCCAACTCCAGCTGACCGTGCGTAGCCACAGCGGGAAGGGCGTGTCGGGACCGAAGCACGGTAAGGTCGACCCGAACAACGATCCGCACGTGGGTGGCAACACTTGGGCCGGTGGTACCGGGGGCCGCGATACGGCTGGGCTTGGTGGCAAGGGTGGACCATACCGGCTGGACGGGGGCCACCCGGTTCACCAGCTGTCGGATGCGGAGAAGGATGCGGTGCCAGAGTCGGTGAAGCAGGCGGCCCGCGAGATGAACCGGAAGGCGTTCGAGGAGAAGCTTCGCGAGATCCAGATGAGCCCGTACGAGCACAAGGTGTACGAGCAGTACAGTGAGCCGGTTCGGCGCCAGGTGCAGCAACTCCGCATCACGCTGCAGGCACTGCAGGCGAGGGCCCACGAGCGCCAGTGGCAGAAGCATCGCACGGCCGGCGAGCTTGACGATACCAAGCTGGTGGAGGGGATCACGGGCGAGCGGGCGATCTACAAGCAGCGGGCGGAACAGGAACCAGAACCAGGCCAACCTCAGGAGCGCCCGAAGCGGCTCAAGCTCGTCGTCGACGTGTCCGGGTCGATGTACCGTTTCAACGGGTACGACGGGCGGCTCGATCGGCAGCTCGAGGCGACCGCCATGGTGATGGAGGCGTTCGATGGGTTTGAGGCGAAGATCCGGTACGACATAGTCGGGCACAGTGGCGAAGCGGTCGTCATACCGTTCGTGACCGACAAGAACCCACCGAAGGACGACAAGCGCCGGCTCGAGACGCTCAAGATGATGCACGCACATTCGCAGTTCTGCTGGAGCGGTGATCATACGCTGGCCGCGACCGAACAGGCGGTCGACGAGATGGCTCACGAGGACTGCGACGAAGCGATCGTGATCGTGCTGAGCGATGCAAATCTGGCCCGGTACGGTATCTCGCCCCGGCGCCTCAACGAGGCGCTCGGCCGTCAGCTGCCCAAGGTGCGGGCACACGTCGTGTTCATTGGCAGCCTGGGCGATGAGGCGCAGATCGTCGCGAACGAGATGGCCGCCGATCGGGCCTTCGTTTGCATGAACCTGGACCAGCTGCCACAGATCATGCGGCAAATCTTTGCTTCCTCGCTGTTACACTAACACAGCCACGGATACTGCTGTATTTTGTACGGCAGCTACTACTACCTCGAGTTGACCCATTCCTCCCGTGCTAATCCTTGATTGTACATAACCTTCAGCCTTCATGTTTTAGACAATAAAAAGTGGCCAAGCCACCATGTAGCAGAAGTAAGGTACGTGTGTTCGTGATGGTAAAACTGAAAGAACTAAAACGACAATCGCAACCAAGCATGTCTGTGATAACACTTTTATTGATCTGGAGCTCCCTGTTTTAACCACTCCGTCGATCACATTTCATCGCATCTCATTGAGCCCTCTTTGTGGGCCCATCCATAGCACCGAACTACCGAGCGATTCCTACCTATACAAGGCTACAGGGGCAGACGAAGCCGTGAAGCCGGTGGACCCGCTGCTGATCCTTTCTCTGCGTCCGTGAATCCTTATACACAATCTCCGTTTCACACTAATTACCTATTCTGAAGCTCTTGTACGGCCCTTGGCTACCTTCGTTTACCTCCAATCTGCCCCTTCTCAAGGATTGTAGATTGAGAGATGAGGTGAGTGCATTTCTACATATGTACAATTCTCAAATTGGGGGCCCAGAGGCGAACCAACCATACCCAACACTGATCGTCCCTCGGGGGTGTCGTCGTAGAGAGGATTTCGCTTCGGGATCGACTTTCCGCTCTCGTTGCTTGAGTTCACTTTGTCTACTATAATACCTCTAAGCCAACATCCAAAATGATGCCTTTCTTCCCAGCTTGCCCTCACCTTCCATCCTCGTTCGTCCGTTCGCTCTATTGCTAGCCTATTTACACGTGTTTGTCGAAGGTCGATGTGGCGCTGGCGAACCTTCCAGTTTAGAGTACACACAGTAAAAGTTTAAGAGACGGTCAGAACATCCTACCTTCTGCGGCGTTTTGAGATGGAGCAAGTTGAGTGTGACAAACGAAAAAGCAAGTCGAAATAAACATAACCCGTACTAATATGTGTTACAAAACTCACTGCAGCGTGAAAATCAAGCGTACGTGGGAAAGGAAAATACTGTTGTAAAAAAGACAACACAAAGCCACAATTAAGGTTTTCGGTTGTTTGGTTTAGCGTGGAAAGGGAATGAAGGGACGGTTTCAGAACATAATAAACGCTAAATTGCAACAACTATAGTAGCAATGGTAGCCGTCGTCGGATTCGCGGGGTGATTAAATAATATATAAATATTCCTAAGAGCCATTATTGGGCCCAGATTGCTTTACGTGTTTCTCGACAGTCTTCTTCCTTCTCAGGCGGGGAAGGCTGTCTGTAGCGCTCTTCTTCGCTTTTACTATACTATACTCGGTTGCCAATCCTTCCGCATACGCATTTACTAAAAAAAAAAAACAAGTGGGAAAGGCGACGGTAAACGCTTACCGCTTTCCTAGGGAAGGTCGGCGTCGACCCGTAGGCCAATTGCGACGCCGGCAGCCCGTGCGAAGCCCGTGTTATCCCTGCGCTATCTATACTGAGCAACCCCGTACGAGTAACGAACTAACGGTAGCACAGAAATCTAGGGAATCGTACGATCAGCGGCGCTGTGCTCAGCCCGTATGGTCTAGACGAACAGTAGCCTTCCGTTGGCACTGGTGGCTGTGGCGGTGCCGGCGGCATTGTTGATGGTGGGATTGAATGTGGTCGGTAAACCTAGCGACGCAGCCGTCGCCGGCATCATGCCGTTGGTGCTGCTGGAGGTGGTCGTCGTGCCTGCTGCTGCCGTCGGCGTGGCATTGGTCGGGCCCCCGAGACCCCCCAGGAATGCCTCGTTCGCCGCCAGCAGCATATTCTGCGACGGTGCCATCGGAGGACCCTTGGCTGTGGGAAGCGGCTGATAACGCACCGTGTTGGCGGAGGAGGAGGAGGAGGCGTACGGTAGCAGAGTTTGGTGGCGACGGGCAAAGTACTTGGCACGGTTGTAGCACAGCACACCCAGCACGGCCACCATCATACCCAACACATTCACCCAGGTGACCGGATTGCCGAGGACGAACAGCGAGATGGCGATCACGAAGATACGCTTGCTCGCGCTCGCCACCGCGTACGTGAGTGGCGTCACCAGTGACAGCACGCTGAAGGCCAGGATGTTCTGCAGCCAGTTGAGTACGCCGTCGGTGAACAGCAGCGCTATCACACGGTAGTCGCCGGTTGTCTGTGGAAAGAGAGCGTAAGTTGGGGCAGGTGGCAGAGCGAGGGAGCTCTCATGACCGGATACGTACGATCGCCGGATGCTTCATCACGTTCCACAGATCGACGTAGCACCAGATCGGCAGGAACATGAAGAGGGCGAGCCGGCCAAGGATATGCAGCAGCCGTAGGTGGTGCACACCCGTCTCCTTCAGCACCTTCTTAGAGAAGATGTTCTGCAGTGAGAAGCCCATTGTGGCGGCAAGCGCACTCAGCAGTCCGATCACATCGAACGATAGCTCGGTCAGCGTGGCGATTCCGACCCCGACGATGATCGGTACCAACGACAGATAGACGGCCTTCGTCTGCCGCTCCCGCATGATCAGCCGCGACAGGATCACGGTAAACAGTGGCATCGTTGCCTTGACTACAAAGATAGAGAGAGAGAGAGCGAGAGCGAAGTAGATAACAAAGTTTAATTAGGAGGGAGGGAGAGGGTAGTCGGTACAGATGTGACAACGTGTCGGTTGTGGGCTGAAACGTTTCGTTTGTTGATTGTTGTGCAGCGGTAGCGCCGTTGATTGAGCTATCGGTTGATTGTCGGTCGCTCGGTAGCAGCCAGCTGCGGCAAATGCGTATTGCCCACCGTGGCAAGAGCGTCCGAGCCACGGCAGCAGCGGAGGAATGTAACACTTTCACTTTCACGCGGTTTCATCATCCGTTACGCGTGTTGCTTGTTTTTCGGCGGTTTTTTGGGGGCATGGTGGCGAATTGTGGCGCTTACCGGTGTGAGCGTAGGATACGGGCACCTTCCAGATCGAGATGTGCGAGGTGACGGAGGCGAGGAACTTGCCGAGGGCGAGCGGAACGATGAACTTCATGTAGTAGCGCCACGAGATGTCCACGTACTTCCGGACGCCCCACAGGTTGAAGAATGGGCCACTGTAGACGGTGATGCTGGTCAGCTGGATCATCGTGACCGTCATCGGGTACGGGAACACGTTCAGGATCATCTTGCCGATCACATTGTTGCTGCTCGACACCACGTACCACAGGACACACAAAAACACAACCGTGAGCGTTTGGCGGGTAGTGGTGGTGCTGCTGGTGGTGCCACCACCCGGATTCGTGATCGTCCCGGTGGCGGTCCCACCGTTGGCCGTTGTTTCTCCGGAACCGAGCAGCGGTGTACGGCCACCACCCGTCGCACTGTTCAGCCCACCGACCAGCGTCCCGATCGGGCGCTTGAGCAGTATCGCCATTTCCTTCCTCGTTGCGGTGCGCCTGGTGCTGTGGGCACGGGATGGGAGCGGGGAAACGCGGCCTGCTTACACACACACACACCGGAGCTACGGCGCCTTTTCGACGGGCGGCCACGGATCGTCCTCGTCGTTGTCGCCCTCGTCGTCGTCCTCGTCGTTGTCGCGCTGCTGCTGCTGCTGCTATGCTGCTGCTGGTGACGTGTAGGTCAAAGTGAATGTAAGAAGAGAAGAGAAGAAGAAGAGAGACGTCAAGTCATAGCATTTTTCTTGACGTTTTTCATGATGATTTTGTTTACATGTTGGCGATACGAAGGAAATCGAAGGAAAAGTTTCATGGTTTTATCAGGTAAAGTATGTGCTTTTCCGTGTTGATATGACTCATTTCCTTATTTTAGATTAAACGAGCAACCGTGCTGTGTCTAAAATGCGTGTGAGCAGGGTGCAGGAACGCTGGCTATCTCTGATCCTGGGACAAGAAGAAAGGGCCCAGATCCGGCTTCCACCCATAAGCGGTCACTCTCGGCTTCGACGATCGGTACGGGCAAAGAACGTTCCTGCTCGGAGTGAAATCGGATTGGACGCTACATAGTGGAAGCGTCTAGCGCAGGCAAACCGCCACTATCGATTGCAGGGGCACGTTACCGTTGCTTCGACCTGACCGGCAGCGGCATCAATGTGCTTGATGTATTTAACATCGACGTACACACGAAGAAACCGAGAAAAGAAATGTTCCCCCATTCGCGATACGGCCAGCTTCAGCCAGAAGATTCTAGGGAACGTCCTGCGGAAGGCCGTTTTCAACAACCGCGAGAATACGCGCAAATGCTGTGCAAATCGATCATCACCTCAAATCATTAAATACGCTGAACGAAAACCGTGAGCTCTTCGATCGAGGGATTGGCGGTAATGTGAAACCAACAACCGATTTGATGTCGGGAGAAAAGGAACGATGTGAGATTTGAAGAGCACCATTTGTGGGAAGTGCGCACGTGTAATTGATTCAGTGACCTATCGTAACCACAATGTGATATTGGACGCAAACCATCTATCCACAAACTTGCTCGAATAAAACGTCAACCATTACAGGATCACTAAAGTAAGATAACTATGTTAATGGCACTACTTCTTGCTTTTCCCGAGTGATACATCCACCTCGACCTCCAGTTCGACAGTCATTTTCTGCTGCTTTTCCACCATTTACTCCTCTTTCTTTCGCATCGTTTCCTTAACAATTGTTACTAGCTGGCGAGGTACGTGAGTACCGGCCCTGGAATCCGTGCGAATCCGGCAAGCCATTGCTGACCTCGGTCTTTGCGTTCTTGACTGCCCGTATCTCGCGCTCTTTTCGCATTCAAATCCGACGTCCACTGGTCCAGTTCTCTAGCATCAGCATCTAGCAGCACCTTTTCTCTTCCTGTTCGTGTGCTTCTTTTTATGCTAGGAAGTAGACTCCTGTAAAGAAGGGAGTATGAAAATGATTCGATGGGCAACAAATCCATCGGATGGGATCCATGCGGCCGTCTTTGAAGCCTTATCTACCGAGCATCATCCGTCTGTAGCGCCAAAACCATCATGATGAGACCCATTGTCGAGTAGACTAAATTAAAGATAATACAAGCATTTAATCATTCGACGATAGAAGACGATAAAGAGAAGGGGTTTCGAGTTGCCTTCGACTGTTGGTTCCGTCTCTTGCATTTGCTTTCCCGAGTCTCGAGTCCAAGCTAGATATTTACTGCACGGAAGCGGACGATCCGGATTTGAGCTGTCCTTCTGTTCGTTTCCGATGGTGGCTGGAAAGAGAAATCGATTCGCTGCGGCTGTTGCATGTTCCGGATTTGCGCTGTTGGCCGATTGGCCTAGCCGTAACAACAGGAGATGTGGAAGGAGAAATCGAACGTTAATGCAACAGATCCTTGCACCTGCAAGGAAGGACCTTGCCCACATCTAGGCGCATTCATCGTTTTGAGCAACATTCATGCGGGTTCAACTCGAATGACCTAAATGAGATTTGTTTAACTCCCTCCCTTTGCAAAAAGTTACAAAATATTTATCTTCTAATATTTTGTTAGCGATGAAGATATTGCGGTTTTCTACCGCCCATTCACACAGCGGTTTTTTCTGTTCTTTTGTGCTTTATTATAATTAAGCAACGATAGGCGATTCGATTTGCACAAAAACGATCAATCGTGGTTGCTTCAGGTTTGGCATCACAACGGAGAACAATAACATGGTGGGCAAACAACGGCAGCCGCGCTAACAGAACGGGCACGGGCCGAACTGGAAGGGAACTATATTAACTAGAATCTAATTACGCTACTGTCGACGGTCGCGCTAGTCGTACTTTCCGGTGCTGGTGCTGGCCATCGCGCGCATCACCTGCTCCTCGCGCACCAGGAGCTGGATCTTCTGCAGCGCCAGTATCAGGCTGATCAGGTTGATGGCGTACGTGCTGACACACACCAGACATAGGTCCTCCAGCACGAAGTACAGCAGGTAGGCAAGGTACAGCGACAATCCGTTCGCCAGCAGGATCAGGTAGCTGTTGAGCCGTGCAACGCGCACGTTATCACTGAAGCTCAGGCCGGCCACCACGAAGTAGAAGAAAATGCCGTAGAACCCGTTCGGTACATTGAGCGGAGACGCGGGACCGAACACCTTCCCCATGATGCCAAAACCGCGACCATAGCTGCGAGAAGACGAGATACAGAGAGAGAGTGAGAGAGTGAGAAGGTGAGAGAGTGATACATCAATCGATCCCGCACGAAGGTCAGCTAGAGGCGACCCCACCATATGGCCCCAGCCTGCCACCTACCTGGAGGTGAACACCTTGGTACAGCTGATCCGCTCGCTGATGTCACACATTGCCCGATAGTTCCGGTCCTGCTCGGCCCGCAATTCCACGTACGAGGTGTACAACGACAACAGGAACCCGACCGCGCTCAGGCACACCAGCCCCACTGTGTAGGAGCACTTGCTGCTGCTGCTGCTGCTGCTGACCATCCTGTTCTTTTAGTTGTACCGCGGGATTTGCTACAAAACCAGAAACCAGCGGGGCCCAAGCGATTTACCGGCGGCGTCTCTCTAGACACGCACGCACGAGGTGTATTACGGTCAATGAGTTTCTCGCTCTCTCGTTATCTGGCTCTCCTACTGGAATCAATCGCGGTTACTAGCGCTCACGCTGGCACGATGCTGCGCCTGATCCCATTATCACAACACACTATGGGCGCTGCAACGCTGCTGGTGGCCACTACCAGCCGGCATCGCTCTAATTATGTTTAAAACATAAATTTCCAGCACCTTCCATGCTACCATATTTAGCAAACATTTGGTATTTAGCGTGGTCCAATGGAAAGTCTCTCCTTTGTGTGTAACGTCGAAAGAGGAAAGGAAAGAGGAACGGGAACTACGATTTCCTGGTGTCTTCATTATAACGTTCTTTCGTTTCTATGTAAAGCGGGCGTCATTTTTTTTTGGGTAACTTCACTGCCCCATATGTGGCTAAAAATGGGATAACCAACATGATAATCTTCTGCACTACAGTTAAAACAGCATATCTTTTTCATTTTTGATTGAATTTAATTGAATAAAACCAAAAAATGTTCAGGAATTTCATAAAATTTTAGAATCAGTTTAGTTTTTTACGATATGTTACTTTTTGGATGAATTATGGTCTTGAAACTCCGTACAAGAAATCATCGCTCGCTGGCCGCAGGGTGCTTTGTGGCATTTTGACTCATTCTAGGAGACGCGTTCGCTCAAGCTGGTCAAAAGTATGCTATTTTTTTAGTTCCAACCTTGCTCTTCAAAATACTACAACCGAAGAAGTCCTGTACTTTTTACGGCCAAAGATATTGACAGCCAATGAGACATGGAAATGAAGTGAGGAACGTTCTGTTTTTGCCAATCTCATGTGTCGGTTGTTTTGAGGCAAGATACAAAGTCCTGTTACTATTCTCCAGGGCTTTCACATGAATTGTTTGTATTTCTAGGAGTGCAATGGACTTTTTAATAGCTTTGGCAGATGAATTTGTTGATTTATCTCGGATCCACCGAACAATAATGTGCGAAGAATGTGAAAAATGGCATGCTATGGCATCTCAACCCATTATCAACCCGGCTTATGCGTCCTGGTGGCCAACCGAGGGTGTAAATCATCAGCTGACTTCCCTGGCATCTAAACCCCATAATTTTTATTCTTTAAAAACTACATGATAACAAATGGTTCCTCATCGAAGAAAACCTATTTCAGAATTTCATCTCTTGCGGCCAAGCGAAGTAACTATTTTGTTGTAGGTATGAGGCAACGCAATGTCTAGAATTGGAAAGGCCTTTATTCAAAGCTCATTTTGAAGTATTGGTTGGGTGATTCGACCTGAAATTCATTCGTCTACATCATTTTGAGTGGTGCTGCGACGTGATTTTTTTTTCAATTTGCTTCATATCTTTTCGAACATTGGGTTTCCATGTTGGGGTTCTTTGCGATCGACTTTCAGAGCGTCGGGCAACTCTACCAGTATCCCAGTAACGAATTATGGTCCGAGATCCAAATTCACGGGGGATTAATTCACATTTAAATGCTGGAAGGGTTTAACGATACTCACTTGTGGTTTTGCTACCAAATAAAAAACAAAACAGATAGACACCCTTTGAATTTAACCACGAATATTTTATCTTTCTAATAACTTCCCGCTAAAACGCTAGTAAACAATATGATGAGCTATCGCTGGAATAAATCTGCCAGCTGTCGGACGAGTGGTTTAGAAATGGCAGCAGTTTGAACTTTTTGCCTCATCCTGTAAGTGTTCTTTTTGGTTTGAAAATAAATGGTTTTCGTTGAGCTAAAAATTCGACAAACCTAAGTTATGGACTTCCACTGTGTTGTGTAAAAATGTGCAAGCCATTAATGGTGTCGTACATCGGTTATGGTGATCACACAGCTTATTAGCAAACGGCATGCATGAGACGGTTTGCATTCCCCGGACAGAGCTGAGCAGGAATTCGATCAAGTGCCTGGAACTGTACCTCAACGCGTTCCAGTTCCGATCGCGTGTTGATGCGCTTTTAGCAATCCTCGGGTATTTCCCTCATCACCGCACTCGGATGTTTAGCAATCCTCGCAGTTTAGCAATCCTCGGGTATTTCCCTCAGCTTGCCTTTTTTAATTACGATAGAGACGAGAGGAGTTGTAGTTTCAGTCACATTTATTCATCACATTCAGAATTGCACGCACGAAGTGGGTTTCGCGAGAGGTTGCACGCACGAAGTGGGTTCGCGAAAGAGATAAACGTGTGGATTCGTTGAACGCCGAAATACAAAAAGCCAAGATTCAAGGATTCGCTTGAACAGGTGCGTCGCGCAGCCAGCGTTTATACGCGTGGCTTGGCTACCTGACCTGCGATCACCTTGGCGCGAGCTGCGATCGCTACAGTACTCCCCCCTTAGTCGGGACCGCTGGAGTGGTCCAGACGATACTGGCGTGAGAGCGTAATGCTGCAATGATGCTCGGAAGTCCGTCAATCCTGGTGGTGCTACACGTTGCTGGGTCCTGGAGGCGCCGGAGTGTGACGGCGTGACCGCTCCAGGAGCGCCGGCTCGTTGCGGCGGCTTTGCTGAGGGCTGCGTGTTGTAGCGTCGACATCGACGTTTGACCATAGGAACCGTAGTGTGGTTCGCAACGATCGCGGGCCGGTCCACGATTGGTGGAAGGAATCGGTGTAGATCAGGAGATGCTGGCTTGTCGCGGTGGTCTGCTACTGGGCGTAGGCTCGTGTGACGTCTTGGTTGCGGTGGAGCCTGTTACCAACGTGGGCCGCCAGGCGTTGTGGCGAGGCCGGTTGCGTAACGTGGGGCTGTCGATCGCTGGCAGCAAGCTCACCCAGCCTGTACCGGACAGAGAGTATGGTCCGAGGCTGCAAGTGGCTTCTGTTTGGAAAGGGACGTCTTCGATGCCGTTGTTGTTGTTGCGTTGCCGGAGCTGGTGGTTCCCGTTAGCGGTAGCGCAGGGGAATCGTGACTCGCCGCTGTGATCGGGTGACGGTCGGTGCGGGTGCCTGTTGGAGTGCTCCGGTAGGTGTCGATGGGCCGGTTATTTGCGGTGTGTAGCAAGGCTTGAGCCGGTCCACCGAAATGTTGGTCGCCCTGCCATTTACTAGGACACGGAAGAATTTTGCCTGCCGTTCCAAGACTTCGTGGGGACCGTGATAGGGTGGCGTTAGCGCAGGTCTCACGGAGTCGTCGCGGACGAAGACGTGGGTGCACGTGTGGAGATCCGCGTGGATGAAGGCTCTTGTCGTGTTTCCATGCCATGCCGTGGCCGTTGGCTGGATCTTCGCCATGCTGTTTCGGAGTTCTTTGACGAAATCCGACTGCGCTGGCTGTGTCGCAGGATGCTCAGACAGGAACTCGCCCGGGATGCGCAGGGTCGTGCCGTACACCAATTCTGCCGGTGAGGACTTGATGTCGTCCTTGAACGTAGTCCGGAGCCCAAGTAGAATTAGTGGTAGGTGTTCCGACCAGTGGCTGGTGTCCTTGCACATGATGGATGCTTTCAGCGTGCGGTGCCATCTCTCAATCAAGCCGTTGGCTTGAGGATGGTAGGGAGTTGTTCGCAAGTGTCTACTGCCAAGGGTTCGAGCTAACTCGGCAAAGAGTGACGACTCGAATTGGCGTCCTTGGTCAGTAGTGATAGCGGCTGGGACTCCGAACCGCGAGATCCAACCGGAAACGAGTGTTGAGGCTACTGTGGTGGCAGTTATGTCTGTAATCGGGATCGCTTCGGGCCATCGGGTAAACCTGTCTATGATGGTCAGACAGTACCGATACCCTTGGCTTGGTGGAAGTGGACCCACGATGTCGACGTTGAGGTGTGCGAAACGGGTGTCGGTTGCGGGGTAACGCACGAGCGGGCTGTGGTTGTGCCGACCGACCTTGGAGCGCTGGCAGCTGATACAGTTCCTTGCGAACGTGATGCTATCCTTGTTGATGCCGGGCCAAACGAATCTCTGTGTCATCAGCTTGGCGAAGGCTTTGGCTCCCGGATGATGGAGGTCGTGCGTTTGTCGGAGAACCTGCTCGCGGAACCGGCGGGTGATGTACGGGCGGATGTTACCGGTAGGACAGTCACAGTAGATTTCCTTGTCGCTGTTCGGCACTTTGACTCGCTGGAGCAGCAAATCCGTTGCAATTTTTCCAGAGAGCACGTCTGCCAACTCCGGATCGCTTGCCTGGTCGTCAGCCAACTCGTTGAAATCGAGAGCTGGCGTCGACTGGATCTGCTCGATGCGTGAGAGGAAATCGGCGGCGACGTTCTGTGTGCCCTCGACGTGGCGGATGTCGGAGGTGAACTGAGCGATATAATCCAACTGCCGCGCTCGTCTCGGGGAAGCCTTCTCCGGATTTTGTTGTAGCGCATACACCAACGGCTTGTGGTCGGTGACGACGTGGAACGCCCGGCCCTCCAGCAAGTCCTGAAAGTGCTTCACTGCCAGGTAGATCGCCGTCAGCTCGCGATCGTACGTTGAGTAGCGGGTCTGCGCTGGTGTGAGCTTCTTGCTGAAGAAACCTAGCGGCTGCAACTGGTTGTCCACGATTTGATGAAGCGCAGCTCCGGCGGCGAAATCGGACGCGTCAACCCAGAGGGACAACTCGGCGGATTTGGCGGGGTGGCTCAATAACGTGGCGTTGGCCAGCTGGCGTTTGCACTCGTCGAATGCCCTTTTAGACTCTTCGGTCCATTCGAGTGGAGTGCGGTCGTTCTTCTGGTTCCCTGGAGTCAGATTCAGCAGCACACCTTGATGTTCCATTGCCTTCGGGATGAACCGACGATAGAAATTAATCGTGGCCAGGAAACGTTTGAGCTCGACCACTGTCTTTGGTAGTGGGAACTCCTGAATCGCCTCGACGCGCGCTGGTAATGGACGGATCCCCTGGGGTGTTACTAGGTGTCCGAGGAAGGTAGTGGTCTCTCGGAACAGTTCACACTTGCCAAGGTTGATCGCCAGGTTTGCTGAAGTTAGCCGCTGGAAAAGCTGTCGCAGATTCTGTTCGTGTTCCTCGGGTGACGATGAAGCAACGATGATGTCGTCCACGTACGGAAACACACAGTCCAAACCACGAAGGACGTCGTGGATGAGACGCTGAAACGTCTGGGCAGCGTTGCGTAAGCCGAAAGACATCCTGGTGAACTCAAATAGCCCGAAAGGGGTCGTGATGGCAGTCTTCGGAATATCCTCTGGGTGTATCGGGACCTGGTGATAGGCCTTGTGGAGGTCGACCTTGGAGAACACCTTCTTGCCATGCAGGAACATGGTGAAGTCCTGCAGGTAAGGCAGAGGATATCGATCGGGAACAGTCTGCGCGTTGAGGGCTCGGTAATCCCCACACGGTCGCCAGGTACCATCGGCTTTTTGAACCATGTGAAGAGGGCTGGCCCAACAACTCTTGGATGGGCGACATATTCCGAGTCGCATCAGGTTCTCGAACTCTGTCCGCGCTGCTTCGTATTTCTCCGGGCTCAATCGCCGTGGGCGCGCGAAGGATGGCTGGCCGGTCGTTTCTATTCGGTGTGTTACCGTGCTGGGAGTTGTGGCGTCAAGAGGCGTTAGCGTTGTGAGCCCAGGAAAGTCGGCGATCAAGCTGGCATGCTTCGAAGCAGCATCGAAAGCTTTGATCGAGGGCATGGACGACTCATCTGGGGTTCCTTCCACTCGCAGGCTGGTCGAGTTGTCGACCAGGCACTTGTTCCTCATATCGACTAAGAGGTGGAAGTGGGCGAGGAAGTCTGCGCCGATGATGGGCGCTTTCACGTCTGCTACCACGAATTTCCACAGAAACTCCCGCCGCAGCCCGAGGTTGAGGCTCGTGAGTGTTTCGCCGTATGTCCTGATCGGTGTGTTGTTGGCCGCGTATAACACGATGTCCGTGGGTTGAATCCGGGCCTCGTGTAGGCGGCGCGGGAGAATGGAGACGTCGGCGCCGGTGTCCACTAGAAATCGTTGGTTAGATCGACGGTCCCATACCAGAAGTCGATTTCCGTGGCTGGTTATGGCGTCGATCGCGGCGTCGTCGTCCCCGGGGTCGCGTCATGCCTGCCCGGTGGGGGCGGCAGGCGACGCGGAGTGGCTGCATGGAGGGGAGCAGTTCCTGGCTTCGTTGCCGTAACGCCGGTGATAACGGCACACCCTCGGGCCATCGTGGCGGGGCTCATCGCGTACACCGGAGTTGGCGCGACGACGGGAACGCGAACGTTGACGGGAAACGGTGGTCGTCAATTTTGCAACAGAACGTGTCAAATCCGAGACCATCTGGCGCAGTTCGGCAATTTCAGTGCTGGGCGGTGCCGCTACCGCGCTCACACTTACTTGTCCTGCTACATTCATTCCCCTGAGACTTAGGGAATCGATGATGGCGTCGGCAACAGCCATCTTTTCGGTGATGGTTCCGCGGTACGCGATCACGGCCGACTGTGCGTGAGGTGGTAGGCGAGACGCCCAGAGGTCTACCAGCACGGTTTCGCCCACTGTGCCGTTTGCCCTCCGCTTCATGTCTGCGAACAGCTCTGACGGGCGCCTATCGCCCAGGTCCATGTCCGCCAGCAACCGCTGCAACCTACGCTGCTGGCTTTCCTCGAAATGATTGAGGATCGTCTGCTTCGCGAAGGCGTATTTGCCTTTGTCGGGAGCGGAATCTAGCAAAGGGCGGAGAGCTAACGTGGTTCGGACCGGTATCTGTGCAAGGACAATATGAAAACGGCGAGCGTCTGCACGCTCGGTTATCCCGACCGCGGCGAACCAGTGCTCGAGAGCCCAGAAGAAACCGTCCACGTCGTCCGTGTCCATCTCCGGGGGACGGATCTGGAACCCTCGGGCAGCATCCACATTTCCGGCCTCCTCATCGAAATCTGGGCGAGGCGGAGGGGGCGGATTGCGTGTGCCCGGCGTGGTGGGAACGGCTGTTGGTTTTGATGGGACCGTTGACGGGTTAACAGTGCCAGTGGCCTGTTTCGATACCGGCGAATGTTCCAACGACATTATGTTCTTGAACACACGCTAGCACAAACGACGCAAACAAACACACGTGGAGGTAAAGCCCTGTCCGAACACGTTGGGTCGTGTTTTTTTCGCACGAACGTGGTGACGATGTGTAATGTACGCCGTCACTCCTTTTAGTCTGTACAGAGGTCACCGCACTCGGAAAAATCGCGCACGACGATCGATATTGGTTCACGTTCCAACCTGATCGCGAGCGGGTGGCGTTGCTTTTTTCCTTCAGAAAACACGTTTGTTCCTGTTCGCGGGCGGGTGGCGTTGTTTCGAACTGAAGAAAACACGTTCGTTCCTGTTCGCGCGAGGGTGGAGTTTTTCAGCACCGTTCGTGAACTTGTTAGAACGTGAACGCACACGTTGCCATTGCTGCACCTCGTGGCTGGGATGCACACTCTTTTTGCACCAACGGAAGAAAAAATGCACTGCTCACTCTTACTCTTTCGAACGTCGGGGTCACCAGTTTAGCAATCCTCGGGTATTTCCCTCATCACCGCACTCGGATGTTTAGCAATCCTCGCAGTTTAGCAATCCTCGGGTATTTCCCTCAGCTTGCCTTTTTTAATAACGATAGAGACGAGAGGAGTTGTAGTTTCAGTCACATTTATTCATCACATTCAGAATTGCACGCACGAGGTGGGTTTCGCGAGAGGTTGCACGCACGAAGTGGGTTCGCGAAAGAGATAAACGTGTGGATTCTTTGAACGCCGAAATACAAAAAGCCAAGATTCAAGGATTCGCTTGAACAGGTGCGTCGCGCAGCCAGCGTTTATACGCGTGGCTTGGCTACCTGACCTGCGATCACCTTGGCGCGAGCTGCGATCGCTACACGCTGTTTGCATGCACACTGCAAAAATGGAAGGCGGGCAAGGGAGACTGAGGACTATCAAACACAATCCCGGTGTGTTCTGGTCTGGGGTGATTCTGCGCCACAGCGCGACCCTAATGAAAGCTTATCGGGATGTTGTTGCGGTGCGGCGTGTGAGGGCGAACCTCTTCGGTCAGCGCACGAGGTGTCAGGTGGGGTGGCCACAGGGGTTGAGCTCTATAATTTGGTAGTGGTGGTGGTGCTAATTAAAATGTATTATAACGTTCTGGCGTTAAGTGGCGCGCTCTGATGTTCCACGCTGCACCCGCTAAATCTGTGCTCCTCTCTCTGTAATAGCTAGGCCGGAGCGGCCAGACGTCCGATGGTGGTGCCACCGTCTTAGCAGCAGGTGAGCAGGGGTTCCCAAACCCCTTCTTCCTCAGGATATCTATTCCATTATGGATTCCACGTCGCTTCTCTACCTCTGTCTCGTCTATCCTTCGTCTGTGGGCCCCTATCATCTAATCCCGTTTGATCGTGCGAGCGTACACTCTAGTCGAGTCTCGAGCGGGACGCGCCAGATCCAGCAGGGGATGATCGGGAAATTATACAGTTGCACCTACCTTGCCTAGCTCCGAACTGTTGCTAATGCTGCTGCTGCGAGGGTCCTTTGATTTTGAGACGCGCTTCACACCTCTACGCGTGCTCGGCACACATGCACACAGAGCTAGCAATTAGTGAGGTTCTAATTGAAGGTGTAGGTACCACCTCGGGGCATCGGTCAGTCCGTTGGCAGGCCTTCCGTTCCGTTCGTGCCGGCGCTCTCGAAGATGATGATTAGCTGGTCGGGTGGTATGCATCCGTCACCGTGTCCGTGGTGCGAACGCCGAGACGAACTCGAACTAGCCTGCGTTCGTTGATCCAGTGAACTGGACTCAATTAGCCCTGGTCACCGTGCTTCTGCTCCTCGTTTCCTCTGCTCACAACTCCTCATTCCTCTCCCCCCCCCCCCCCGGGCCCCTCCACTCGCCACCCCTTGGCCACTGAGTGGTGGCCAAGTGGCCTTAATGTGATGACGATAGACCCTTTGAGAGTTCTTCCGTCAATTTTTTTTGGGGAGGGAACTTGGGCTTGAAAACTCCCTTCCTGAGCAGCACAAGGGAGGGAAAGAGGAAGGAGGATACCGTGGTGTTAGGGGCCCACTCGGCCGATCATCGGATGACAGCGCTACATTAAAAATCAATTTGTGGCCGCTTCCAAACACTGCCGGACAGTGCGCGGATCGGGCAATCGGACTCATCCTCACCCCACGAATCTGGTTGCCAACACGAGGAGGAGTACAAAAACGAAGACGGAACAGGAGAAGAAGGACGCGGCGGACTTCAGCACAGACTCATTCGGGCCGGTGTTCTGTGGCAGACGTGCTCGACGGTCTCCAAATGGAAATCTGTATGGATTATGATCGATTAAAAAAATAAAAGATTCATTTCAGATGTTCGTTAGGTTTTGGAACCCACATAACGCAAACCTACTAAGAAACCAGCAGCTTCTGCACCTATAAAAAGATCTTTAAAGACATAAAAAAAAAATCTTTCCAAATATCAAAATTAGTAGTTTCGATTATCGGATAAATAACAAGAACAGGTTTGGTTCAAAAGTAAACTAGTTTTTATAAAAAAAATTTGCATAAGCAACGGAAAATTCGCAGAAATGAGCCATGCGCACTCTAGTCCGACCGTGTGCCCACTCTTGCCCTTGCTCTGGTGGGGTATTTTTTATTTTTCTTTATTTTTGCTCATTACGATTTTTGATCCAAATAACTGGGCATTATTATTAGGAGTATGCATTGAAATTTGCCGTTTTTATTTACTAAATTTAATCGGTTATTTCTCAGTAAATCTTAACTGTCTGTTTAACAAAAATATTACCCTTCGCTAGCCACTTTTTTTTGCCATATTTCTGAACGATCGGTGTCTTTAACGGCAAAATCTCCGCTTCTATGCCTTTTAAAACAGTTTTCAATTTTTTTTTGGTATCGTAATATGTTCAACATAAGCTTAAATCAACACACGATAATTTTCAGCAGCCGTTTTCTTCAAATGAATAAAAGGTTTTTAAAACTCCCCGCAAAATTAACTTTTCAGGCACCAAACATGATATTTTCAACTTAAAAAAACTATGTTGTAGTCAATATTATGAGCAGTAACTTATTGCGTTTTAAAGGTATTTAGTTGTACTTTAAAACGACATAACAAATGAGGATGTAAACCTTCCCCAAATAAAATGGCGCAATGTATTAGCAAATCGGCAAATTTCAATGCATGCACTTTACATTATCAGCCGGTTCATATTTAAAGATTGTTTGCGAAGAAACCATTCAACTTTTTAACTTAACAAATAACTAAATAAATAAAAAATTACAACTTTTCAAGAATGTTTGGTTGTATTATGGGGTAGATTTATTGCAAAACCTCATCCATGGCATCAATTAAAAAAAAAAAACGCGTACTTTTCCCAGTGCCCCTCGTGGCCGCATGAACAGTAATCTTAAATCAATATTCTTTTCAATTGATTACAAGTTTACCCAGGTAGCGACGTTAAGGGTTTTGTTGCATTTTCCATTTGTTCGATTTTTGGCAGCATTTTGAAGTTGAACAAGTGATCACACTGTGATGGGGTTCGTCGCTTAAACGGGCAAGTCTTTTGATTCGGATCGAAAGCGGCTGCAAGATGGATGATTTGTTTGTAGACAACTATCTGAGAATAAAGAATAAACAGCAACTTTTCAAGTATCTTCGGTTGTATTTTGCGAAAGATTTATTTTAAAATCTCATCTATGGCATCAAATTTAGAAATAGGTATCTGCTACAACAAGACCTTTGTCCAAATGAATAAAAAAACCAGCGTTATAAAATTACCCTGTTATCCTTTGAAGTCGCAGCCCTGCTGATGTGTAGGACATCTCCCACGCCATTCGTCCAATGGATGGGGCTACACAGCAGCTTATCATCATCATCAACAGCGTCTGTAGCAGCACCAAGAGTGCGTGTTTGTTGGAGAGAGAAAGAGAGAGAGAGAAAGAGAGAGAGAGAAAGAGAGAAAGATAGAGGACGCGAGAGCGTGTGAGGTCAGTGGCCAGCAGGTCTGAACCGCCAGACCTACAGCATCGTGCACGAACTGCCACCAGGCTACCCGCCACCCCCCCCCCCCCCCCCCCCCTTCCGCCCGCGATGCTCAGTGCAGTAAGATGAATTATGCGGTCAAATGAGTATCAATTAAGCCCTCCGAGCCCTCGGTGGCGACCACAGCCAGCCCTTGTCCTCGTCCTCGTCCTTCTGCCCGGCCACTTCGGTTCCACGCTCGGATTATGATATTTGCATATTGGTATTGGCTGTCTACGAGACACTCGTAACGGACGGTCCAACGATTTCAACGGAACACCTTCCGCCGCCTTCCGCACAAAGAACCGCGGCCAAGGCGGGTCAAGTGAGTAATTATCTTGTTGTTGGATTGAAGTTACGTGACGTTACAGTGGTTTGTGAAATGAAATGAAATTTCGGCTAGGATCTCTGTAATCTTTGGTTTCGAATCACGTTTGCTTCGTTAGGAGCTCTCTCTCTCTCTCTCTCTCTCTCTCTCTTTCTCTCTCTTTCTCTCTCGCTCTTAGATGATTTCACTTTGTTTTACGCGCAATTAACAAAAACCACACCACGCGCAACGCTTACACCCGCAGGCGCAGCTGGAGGTCTTCATAGGATCAGTCGCTTCGTCCTCGAGCGCCTGCAGCGGAGGTGAAACCATTCTCATCTACACGCTCCCTGCTTGCACACGTCCACTCCGTAAACTTCCCCTGAATTCAACTGGCGGGCAGGTTCACCGATTGAGCGAAAGATAACTGTTACCTTTCGACTGTAGCCACGTTTCGGTAGCTGGCAAATAGTGGGAAATTAAGAGAGAAAGAGAGGGAGAGAGAGAGAAAGAGAAAGAGAGAGAGAGAGAATGAGAGAGAGAGAAGAAATGCATCTGCGGTTGTTTGGTTCCAGACATTACACAGACCACACAGCGCAGATCCTGTTGCTGCCCCTGCTGCTGATGCTCAATTCCAATTCCTTCTCCCCCCCCCCCCGCCCTACCGGTTCCTGTCTCTTCGCACGACGTGTTTGGCGATGCTGGTGGCCTTGAAGGTGCGCGCGTGCGTACCTTCGCGATCCCGCCGATCACCATCCACCGAAACAGAGAAACAGAGCAAAATAAAAACAAAAAGAGGTGAACAGTGAAGAGTTTCCGTTCCGCGATGCAGAAATATGGGAAAGGGGTCGGCAACAACGAACGAGAACGAGCCTTGTGGCGGGGGGGGGGGGGGGGGGGGGAGGGGAGGCATGATAACCGAGATCGAGGTTGCAATGACAAACAATCAATTAAAACTAGACCACTCTCTGGCCCCCAAAAACAGGGCAAGGAGTAGCAGCAGCAGCATGTTGATTGCAGCGCTGCACCCGGGAGACCACCCATTGAGCATTGCATTAACCGGCATGATGATGCGGTTGATGATGATTACCCAGGCCGGGCAGGGCTGGCATGGCGTGCGTGTGTTGGTAAGTACTGGCTGGTAATTAGTTCCTTGCAACCCTGCCGGTCGGGTGGATTGGAGTAGGTGGTGTCCTGGCCACCAGCACCAGAGTGTCTTGTGATTCGCAACCATGTTTCATTTTTCTTCTTCTACTAATACTACAGGGTTACTGACTTGAAGGGTTACCGATTCAAAACAACCATAACTCTTTTTTATGTTCAACTATTTTTAATTAAATTCAAAGACAAAATTGTTTTCAAATATTCAAATTTTCAGAACCTACAGGGTGCGCCATCAGGATGTATCCTATTTTAAACGTTGAATAACTCTGTCATTTTTCAACCGATTTTGACAAATAGGACAGTTTCTGAAACTTCAGTCTATGCCTTTATAGTAATGCGTCATTTCACGTTTAAAAAGCGGACTGAAATTGTCACACGTTACATTGAAAAAAATCGGTCAATAGTGGAAACTGCGATCGTGCATAGAATAACCTAAATAAAAGTGGTTTATTTTTTTAAAATCGGCTGAAAAATGGTAAACTTATTCAACTTTAAAGTGTGTTTCGTGCAGCATCAACCTTTTTTTTCGGACCGTTAGAAGGCTATAGCCGAACCAAATGTGGCCACATCGAGCTCATCGAGTGAATAGTTTCTGAAAATTTGAATATTGGAAAACAATTTTGTCTTTGAAACCAATTAAATATAGTTTGAAAAAAACAAAAATAATGTTATGGTATTTTGAAACGGTAACACTTCATGTCAGTAACCCTGTACTACTACTACCAGGTGTATGCATATGAAACCGTGCTTTTTGCTTGGTGAAAAAACGCTTATCCTTGGAAAATTGTGACAAAAAATATTCTCAAAAGTAATGGCAACCATTTGGTACACATTTTAACTATAGCTTAGCCAATTTTTAGATACTTTGCTAAAAAGACTGTCAATCTGTACCATTTTTTCAAAACCCATCCATTTTTTTCAAATTTACGTAAATAAGGAAGCGCTGCTCAGCCATTACCTGTCCCAACGATGCAAATGAATGTTCATCTGATAGTGTCAAGTCTGGTGAGCTAGCCGCAAGTGATAATTGTTAACAATTGAGGCTGATGTGTTCTTGGCCGATTTTCCGTGCGGTGGCGGTGCATTTTCATCGAGCAAAATTAGTCACCTTTGTCGTTTTTATTAATTTGGTTGATTTTTCTCTCAAGTCTCGGTCGAAATTGATTAATTGTTGCTTTTAATGATCATTAGTAATCGTTTTGGCCAATAAGGCCTGTAGTTTGATGACTTCTAACACTTTTTCGCTGGTTTTTGGTTCTCACATCAATATCACTACTTTTAATTTTTTTACCAACACAGTGCAACGTGTTTCAAACTTCAATAAAAGTTTGAAGCGATTCGTCCGCCGATTTTTTGAGATGGAGGCAAAAAACGAACGATGTCCGCAAATCGCAGTTTTTAAGAACGAAACTTGCCATTTTAATAACAATGAAAATATTTGTTATTGTGTTAAATAGTAAAAATTTCACACCGATTATGTTTAACAGATGCCTAATGAACAAAATAAAACACTAAGACTGACTTAAAAGCTCCATTTGGCGTAGGTATAGCTTTTTAATGAAAAAGTCGGTTTCATATACACTTGGTACTTCTATTTCTGGTAGTCAACATTCGAAAAAAGGTTCCCCTCGGGGGCGATAGCGGTGCTTGGCTTGCTCCTAGAGGTCCCCTTTTGGGGCGGGGTGGGGGTGGGTGGATGTGCGGGTTGAATAGAGAGAAGATGTGTCATGTCACATCGCGATTCGGCACTGTCGATGATGATAAAGAGTCCAAAGCGGGATGGTAGGCTGGTCTGATGACCTGGGGGATGATTTGTGCCCGGCCACTGGCTCGTCGCTAATGGAATATTAATCAGTTGACCGCACCGCCCTCAGCTCCCGCACCATCATCCCGCAGCACATATCAATAATTTAGAAAGCTGCTGTCGCCGTTGCTACCTCCTCCGAAACAGACAAATATTCCTACTCTATAGTCTAGGGGGATGTTTGGGGTGGCTCGACAAGGGAGGGGGGGGGGCTGGTATCCTCCCCTTGATGCTCTGGGCTTGCGCTGCTACCAGCTCCAAGGACCAAGGAGAACGCCCTTTGAAGCAATGCCGAAAAACCTGCAGCCGTTTCGTTCAAACTAGCAAAACTTTTGGGCCGCAAAAAATATATCGGGGCTATCCTGTTCAGAATTCTGCAAAGTGGAGGCAAGCGCACCTAGCGGCGAGTAGATCGGTGAGCAAATGAGAAGGTGAGCCTCCGAAAAAGACAAGGAAGCAAACGACACCAACTCTCCCCTTCATCACCTCCCCTCCCAGCCCCTCCAAACCCCCACCACCACCAAAAGCATCGTAAGAGAACAGGAAAAATCGCTGTCCACTGTTGTGCCCACAGTGTTTTAGCCCGCAGCATCCGGCGCATCCTCTCTATGTTTTTTTTTTTCACTGTGCACCCTACATGGCAAACTTGCTCATTTTTCCGTGCCTCCCACCGGCGGGGGTGGGACCGGCCTGGACCCAACTCTTCTGTTGCTGCTGCTGCTGCTGCTTACGGGCTTGCTGGCAAAATTTCTTGGTATTATTATTTTTTTTAACATCCCTTTAGTTGTGGTGCTGTGGATGTAGCAAGCGGAACAGTTGCATCACCCCCTTTTTCCCAACCCCTTCCGCCTCTGAGTGCTCCTGTTGCTTCCGAAATTAACATGTTCCAGGGGCCGGTCCGTTCCATGTCGACGTTTATCGAGCGCTGGATGTCGTGTGCCGCGCAGCGCATTAATTGACCCGCGCAACATTGTAGAGCAGGCCTGCCTGCGGTGGTTAGGGGTTGATATCGCGGTCCGTCGGTGTTTTCCCAGCCAGGCCAGATAAGTCGTGATCCCGGGGGCCCGTGGATGCGCTGATGCGATGCGGAGATAGGTAATCATGCGCGATGCCGCCACCTTCCTTTTTCTTTTCCCTCTCGACCAAAATCCTTCGGGGGATGGGGGGGTGCGAGTCAGGTGCGTTGTAGCGCAGGTGAAGGGTGAGCAGGAGGAGCTGCGTGTTGCCTTGCACGATCACGTCGCCTTTGGGGTATGCCAGCCTCGCGGCTTTGATCACGATTTTTGCACGACATCCAAAGAGGGGAAAAACGGGGGTAGCTAGGGGGATGAATCGAGGAAACGGATAGCGGTGCGGCAGAGTGGTGGGTTGACCTACTGAATGGGTTTTGAATTGACCACTAAACACATCCCCATAATGTCCCCACCCCCTAACCTACACCCCCCCCACTCCAACCCTCAGAATCAAAACCCAGGAGGCTGATAAGATAAATCTGCGAGATGCGGTTCCTCCGTTCGCTCGCACGCAAACCAAAATCGTCCCGATAACCAAACCGAAACGCGAGTCGCGGATAAAGATAAACAGCAGCAGAAAGATGATGAAGAAGAAGACGAAGAAAATGCGATGGTCCGCCACGAACCCAACACGGGAATAAAACAACGACAACCGCGAGTCAGTGTTTGTGTGTGCTTGTGTGTGATTGAGCTTTTATAGCGTGGGACACCGCCCGAACCCATTCCCTATCACGTGGGCCGCGTGCCTCGTCCGCTGGATCTCGGCATGCCTTTCCACGATGTCCACCACCACGGTTCACGGTCGTTGACAGGGGATGGTGGTGGTGAAGAAAACAGAGTCATTTTATCACGAGAGGACAAGGAAGTATAGAGTGCTGCTGTGAGCGGCGAAAGAGGAGGAAAAAAAAGGAAAATATAGAGAGCGAGTACAGAGAGATAGGAAAAAAACGAAAAAGAAAGAGAGCAAAAGAGGGAGAGAGAGAGAGAGAGAGAGAAAAAAAGAGACAGAGAGAAAGAGAGAGAGAGAGAGAGCAAGAAAGAGAAGAAAGCCAAAAACAAATAACACATGAATGAAAGAGAGAAAGAGAAGGGGGAGAAGCGAGAACCAAAAGGCAGAAAGGCTGGAAAAGAAAAGAACCTGAGCAGAACTGGACAGTAGGAGCAGGAAAGTCGCGGCAAAGGGGAAAACGGGGCTGCAGGAGTGGAAGGTTGGGGGTTTTCGGTTCTTCTTTGATTTGGCCTTGCTTTCTTGCTTCGGTTTTCTGTTGGTTTTTCGATCATTTTTCGTTTCGGCCTACCCCCCCCCCCCCCCCCCCCCCCGCCGCCCTGTGCGAAAGCATTTTATTGCTCGATAAATAAGAAATAAAGATAAACCCGGACCTGATGAATATGTTTATGCGTAGCAATGGTAGAGAGAGAGAGAGAGAGAGAGAGAGAGAGAGAGAGAGAGAGAGAAAAAGAGAGAGAGAGGTCGCGGTCGCGATTGCGATTGCGAACGCGAACTTTGATGCCGAACCAGAACTGACTGGCGTACTATTTTCGGGGAGTTTTTTTTTCGTTGCTTAAATGTTCCGATGAGCAAAAGAGTCGTGGGAAGAGGAAGGGAAGAGGGGAAAGGTAATCGTCGTCCACCTTCTCTTGCTCCTCCTGTTCCTTATTGTGTCTGTGCCGCGGCCGCACACTTCACATTCACTTTTCGAGTTATCAGGGGGTACGATGGCGGAGCAGCGGAGGGATGCACATGATGATGCACATGATGATACTCGGCCCTCCAATTGTGGCACACGATTGCAGTGCCTAACGTGACTTGTCCACTCTCCTTCCCGCCAAAGGAGATGTAAGGGGGGGGGGGGGGGGGGGCGGAGCGTTAGGCAGGGCAGGAAAGCTTCTTTTGCTTCGGAGGGATGAAGGGGATGGGGGGAAGGAGAGATGCCCGGAACTATCAATGCCGAGTGGGTGGTCTGAAGCGCGTCTACTAACCTTTTGTTTTCTTCTCCGCTGCCGAGTAAAGGGCGGAAGAGGGGAAGAAGTCTGAGAGGGATTGGGAGGTGGGGGTGCTATAAGCACCCTTTTCCTTCCCCGACTCGACCCGCCTACACACTCGCCCAGGCGCACGATTTGCGCGACTTTTATTTTGGACTTCTTTTTTGCCAGCAACAGTCGAAAGCGAACGAAAGACTTCAACGAGCCACCCGCGCCAGCGACGAACCCGGTTCGTTTTTGGTAGTTTTTAATCTCTTTCTCTCTCTCTTTTTCTCTCTCTCGCTTCTTACGTTCTAGATTTTTTTTTGAAATATTTGATTCCACAGAGCGAAAAGACGAAGATAAAGAAATAAAAAGCGGGAGAGAGAGAGAGAGAGAATGGCAGCGATCGCATACTGCAGCTAGAACTTTTCTTGTGCCTCAATCGCCTTACCGAAAGCCTTCTGGCTCGCTCGCTACTCCACTGCAGCACCTCACGCAGAGTGCACCTGGAGCTGGATGCACGCGATGGCAGGGATGTTTGTGCTGCGAGGGAAGCGGATCGCTGTGATGCTGCAGTCGTGAGGTGCACACTTCGTAATCCCCAGTTTTATAGCAAACCATTTAGCATGCCATAATGCCGGGAATGCTATGGGTGCTCGCACTGTGAGTGACCGGTCCCGTCCCGTCCCCGGGGAAAGAGAGTGAGTGCCACATCCGGGGAGAGACACCATACGCGGAGAGAGAGAGAGAGAGAGCGAGACGCCCGTGAGCACGCACCACAAGAAAAATGGTAAAAAAAAAATTTCCGAAATAAGTTTTTCAATCTTTTTTCTAATCCTCAAATGGGAAATTCAAAAAGATCGCGGCAATTTCGCAGTTTCGAGTTTTCCCGGGCGGGAAAAAGGGAAAAGCCGGGGATACATGAAGCGTAAACTCTAGCGTAAGCTTAGAGTGTAATGCCAAAAAGATTATGCTTATGTCAAAAAGATTATAGGCCCGCGGAGCGTAAAACCGAGCGTAAAAGCAAGCGTAAACTCTGCACCACCATGAAGCGTAGCGATATCAAGAGTTGAATGTACTACAATCGCTAATATACAGCGACAACATCTTAAAATATATAAAAAGAAGTTCAGAAATCAACTTTGTGTTTTTCTTTGTGGTCAATAACACGTGTAATTGAATGTAATTGCAGTTGACGTTTCGGTATAAACCTTTATGCGATTATGGCTGCCACACGAAATGTAAACATCTTGTGCATTACATTCTGACTTTACGCTAAAGTTTACGCTTCGTCTATCCCTGGCTAAAGCAATCAAAAGATCACAAGCACAAAATGATATATTTTTGTTCTCAATATTCGCCATCACTTTTGAAACAACTCGAATACAGCAGCATTTGGGGGCGCGCGCGAGAGCGTTCGTATACGTAAATCCCTGTTCGGTGGGTCGCCGCGAGCGCGAGAGATTCGATTCGTCCCGAGCTCGCATCATCGGCCCGCCGCTCACATCATCGCCAGCCGCTCAGCTCTCCGCTCTGGGAGGATTCGTTTCCTCGGAGAGAACTGAAAATAAGAAGTGAAGGGCGACGGTTCGGTGCGGGTTCAGCGCATCGGAGCATTCTAGCATCGACCACAGCATCGCACACGCCCTGTCCGCGATCAGAACACTTCCCTGGAGGTCTCAGAGAAAAACGGGAGAGAAAGACCTCCGTGCCTCCGTTTGGCTACCGACAGTGCCATCAGTGTTCCGGACAGCCAGCCAGTCAGCCACCTAGCAACCAAACAACTGCAATCAACGTTTCATCATCGTCGTCGTTGTCGTCGCCGCGGATGTCACCATTCTCTCGCGGTACCGCGGAACATCGTGCTCGCCAGGCTCCCAGGATTGGCTCGTGATGGTGAAGCGAGCTGCGGCGAGTTAGCTAAAAACCCGCGTGTGCTTGGTGTGTTTGGAAGAGTGGCTGGTGCGTACGTGCGTGCGTGCGTGCGTGCGTCCCCGGAAAAGAACGTTGTGCCGACGGTGTCGCGCAGAGCTGTTCCGCAGCATCCAATCTCGCAGTGTTACCTCGCAGTGTGTGTTCCGTGGGCTGTGTGTGTGCGTGTGTGTTGCATTTAGTGCGTACGTGTGGGTCTCGGGATTGTGGGGCTTCCGGGACGGTCACCGACTGTGCAACGGCAGGCTCCGTACGACCTGCAACTCCACCAATCCACCCCGCCCCCCGTTACGATCGCCCACCTCCACACACCACGGTCATGCGGACCATAAGCGTCTGCCGGCGTGAGTTTTCGGAGTGGCCGGTGCTGGTGCTACTGATCTGCCTGGTGAGCTGCCCGGGCGGTGGCGGTACTACGCTGGCAACCGACGAAGCAGGTGTGCTGCCAGCTGGTCGCCGCTTCCACGCCCGGTTCGTCGTCGACCGGGTCCGGCCCCCACCGTCCCCGCTCAATCAAGCCAACAACCAAGGCGAAGGGCCACCGATCCCCGCCGCCAACACCCCTACGGCCCGTAGGTGTCGCCAAGGGTGCCTGCAAAAGGTAAATACACTGTGGTGCGGTCCACGGGCCACAATCTCCTGGGGTAGAGGATAGAATTGTTTTTTTTTTTTAAGTCGGTCTTAGCGGCGGTCATCAGGTCATCAGGTATACGTTCCATGGTTCCCTCTGTGATTGTGTCTACCTACCGGGTCGCAGTCCCCGGAAGGAATGGTATTCAAGTCTATTCCCATTGCAGACTCTTCTTCTCGGTGACTTCTTTCTAGTTCTGTGTGTTCGTTTTTGTGTATGTGATATAATCTATAGTTTGTGCTCCCAGCTAGCACCTTCTCTTGGTCACCGCGGAACGCTCGGTGCGTTTACCGTCGGGGTTTTGGGTGCGGGCATCGTGAAGTCTCTGGGAACTGTGAGGATCGTGTCAAGATCGAGTGACAATTTTTTTTCAATTTGTTTGCAACATCCTGGCCGGTCCTGGATGCTGGATGGTGGCGTAGCATCCCTTTCATGGCGCATCTCTTGTTGAGAGAGAGAGAGAGAGAGAGAGGGAGAGAGAGAGAGAGAAAAATCCAAAAATGATCCAAAAAGTACAGTGAAGCCAGTGGGTTTGGTGATGGGGCGAATGCCCTAGCCCGAACTGTGTGTACTTGTGGTTTCATCCCCCTCTACAACCCCCAAAGCAAACGAAGGTAAATGAACCCACCGATTCCTTCGCTGCTTCGTGACTCCTGAACGTCCTGGACGTCCTCGAAGGGATAACTCTCTCCATTCCGTTGTGTCACTTCCCCTCAAAAAAACAAAAAAAAAAAACACTCACATCCTCACGCACACCACCATCTCTCGATAGCATCCCCGAATCGAACGAAAGTCCCTGAATGGCGTTGGAGCCAAAAAAAAAGGAAGGAAAAAGTGCTTTTGGGGGTGAAAATTGGAAAAATATGTTACTACTGCTGCTGGTGGTGGTGTTGTAGTTGAGCAGGCTGAGCAACATGCCACCACCCACCAATTCGAAGGGTTGCATCCCCTTTTGGCATCATCATTGCCAAGACATTGGCAGATTGCTCCCCCGAGGGGGAGGGTGGGTGGTTGGACAAAGTACTACCATGGTCAAAAATAAACCGGAATTTGGTCATAAAAAGAAAAGTACTTGTTTTTTCTTCACAATTCAAATTGTCCCCTTCAAAGTAGTCCCCGTCGGATGCAATGCACTTGTGCCAGCGTTTGATCCACTCCTGGAAACTTTTCTGGAGTCGATTTTTAGTATAATCATTAGTGGCTCCGGCGATTTTGGCTTTATTGCCTCCACACTCTCAAAACGAGATCCTCGTAATGGTTTTTTGAATAAATTTAATAGGAAAAAGTCACATAATACGAAATCAGGATAATTGGCCGGTTGTTGAATGGTATTGGTGTTGTTTTTGACGAGAAACTCACGAATCATCAACGCATTATGAGATGGCGCATTATCGTCATGGAGAATCCACGAGTTGTTACCCCAAAAAGGCAGGTTTTTTTTGCGTATAAATCCGAATGATATGTTGGTGGTCTCAGCTATCTCCCTTATCGTCAATTTGCGCTTTTTGATCAACAATTTTCGGATTTCATCGTCGTTTTCGTCAGTTTTGGATGTCGATGGCCTTCCAGGACAACAATCGTCCTCAACAGCCTCACGACCACTTTTAAAGCGTTTATACCACTGGTACACCTGTGTTTTTGATAGAGTATTGTCACCATAACACTTTTGTATTATTTTTAATGTGTCGGAAAACTCAATTTAATTTTTAACGTTGTTCATGTTTTGAAGGGGGAGGAGACGATGGCCCACCCCGGATTCGGCACAAACCTTAAGTCCTTTTTTTCCGCGGGGTTCCGTGGTCGATTCCTCTCAGTTTGAGATCGCATTCCTTCGGTAGCTTGGTTGATAATAATGCCACCCTTAACCCAGAAACATCCCCTTTTCACTCTCTCTCTCTCTCTCTCTCTCTCGCTTTCTCTCGACGCATCTCTCCATCTATCGTTTGTGTGCTGGAAGTAGTTAGAGCCTGCTGTTTGGCCACACGGAAAAGTCTGGTGGTGGTAGTTGTTGACCACAAACTGGTCCTTGCAACCCTTACTAATCTGGAGCTTTTGCTTTATCTTTCTCTCTCTCTCTACCTCTGGCTCTCTCTCTGTCTCATCTCTGTGCAGCGCTCCATCAAGGACATCCTCTGTACGCAGCAACGCGACTGCTCAATGGTAAGTGATATTTCGATGCTTTTTGACATCCCCCCCAACCCCACTCTCGTACCTTCCGCAACCCTTATACATCGTGCTGGTCGCCCACCCCAAACTTTTCCAACCCCAAAAAGCACCCTGCCTTTGGAAGGCTTATCATGAACGTGCACAAAGCCACGCAGCGCATCGTCGACGCCGCTTCGTTTTCTCTTCGTTCGTTCGTTCGTTTCCCCGAAAACCACACCCCCGCAACACCACGCACATACGGCTCTTGTTTTTTTGGGGGGGAAGAAAAGAAAGAAAAGAAAGGGGCCACCCGCCGCCCCGTTCCATTCTCATTCTTTTTTTTCCGGGGATATCCGTTTTTGGGTCTTTAAATAAACATTCCAAACCCTGCTCCGCGCCGGTCGCCGCCCTGTCGTACCTGTCCGGGCAGGCAACGCATTCCTAGCAGTAGAAGTGACAGTAGCAGCAGCAGCAGCAGCAGCAGCAGCTACCACTGTGTTTGTGTGTGTTTTTGAAGGTGCACGACGCAGTCCCGGACGGGGGATTTGGTCGTCGAGGGATGCGGACGATGAAATAGGGCCAGATCTTAGATAAAGGCGGCGTCGGCGGCGGCGTCGGCCTGATGTTATTCGGTTTTTCTTGTTTTTGTTTTTTTTTGTCATTTAGAGGCGAGCTAGCGGAGGTTGCTACGGAATGCTCCCGAACTGCCACCGCCAGGTATCACCTGTTTCGTTATCTGGCGGCCAAACCATAAAATTCCTCCCGAAACCGGGCGTGTACGAAGGGCGGGAGAAGGATTTATGAGGAGAGGCGGCCGAAAGGTTTGGAAGGATGCGTCGAAGATACGAGGATGGGACAAGGGGACGGGTGGGGGACGTGGGGGGCCGTTCGGTCACGCTAAACCGATCACTCTAACCCGGTACCTTCCTTCTAGAGTGCTGGGACGTGTGCAACCGCAACAACCAGGTACGGCGCGAGCACGAACTATCGCACCGGTTGCTCCTGAGTTTGGGCCGCATGATCCGGAACGAGTCGGTGGTGACGGCCGACATCGAGTGGACGACACCGGCCGAGCTGGTGCGCCATCAGCCGCCGGGTGTGTCGCGTTCCCCCCCACCGTCACCGTCGGTCTCCAGTGGTTCCGACGATGTCGAGCGGCTGTCGAGGATCGCGCGCGATGGTAGCGTAGCGCCATCACTCCCTACCGGCAGTGATCGTACCGCGGAGCAGCAGCAGCAGCAGCAGCAGCAGCAGTACCACCAGTGTCTGGTGTCGTGGGAGATCTCGGGCGGTGGGCTGACCGGTAATCTTCTCACCGAAACGTTCATGGTCGAGCTGTCGCTCTGGCCCAACACCAAATACTACGTGCACGTCACGTGCCGCAACAAAGTAAGTCCTTCCGGGTTGAGCCGTCGTGCTGTGCCAGCAGCCTTCCACCATTCCCGTTTTCTGATTCATTCCCTCCCCCGCTTCAGGTGACAGATTCGCTGATCCGGTCTGCCTCGCTGCTGGTCGACACGAGTGAGGCGGTCATTGTGAGCCTTCACGGGACCTCATCAACAACGACGACGCCGACGACGACGCCGATGACGACGACGGTGGCGTCGCCGGAAGTGACAGCACTGCCACCGAGTGAGTCCTGGGCACCTCACCGAAGACCGACGAATGTCGACCTGCCAAACCCGGCAACGCGCATTCTCTGGGCGTTCGGTGAGGAGGACGATGGTGACGAGGTGCAGGCGGTGGCCGCACCGTCAACCGGCACCTCCAAGGAAATTCTCATTTTGGGTGCGTTCGTGGCGCTCCTCGTGCTCCTGCTGCTCTCGCTCACCGTCGTGCTGGTGGTGCGCCGGAAACCGTCCGCACCCGAGGACCGGGAGGAGCTACTGATCGAGAGCCGGCAACACTGCCGCCGGCCACCGGTGATGGCCACGCCCGATCTACCACCCAAGATCATCCTGCACGTCTGATCACCCCTTGGGGGGGCCCTTGTAAATAGCCAACACAGCCGCATCCTCCATTTCCTACCAGCAACGTGCCACGGGCGAGCGGGTGGGTGGGCGGCCACTACCAACGCAACGACAACTGGCAACGCAAGCAAGCATACTAGTCGTAGAACCTCGTTAGACATGTAAAGCACTACCACTACTACTCCCTACACTCTCAACCCCCGCACCTTCTCCTTTCCAACCGCAGCGACCTCCTCCCTTCCTTCCGTCTCGTTTTTTTTTAAGCTAGTTGTACATAGACAGACAGACAGAGGCGAGGATAGGCGTTCGCGATTACAGGGAACACAGCAAGGATTGGAACACCAATTCCACAACAACACGGGGAGAGGATGGGGCGGTTTCTCCTCGTTCCCTTAGGCCAAATTGCGCTCCTCGTGGTCCCTCGTTAAGATAGTTTAAAGGTTTGGCGATAGATGGATGATGATAATCAATGAGACCCAATGCAAGCGTACAAGGGTGGTGCACGCATCGCTCTAGCGCACCCCCGTCTCTTAGCTCGTAAGCCCTTTGACGCAAGTAAACAAAGCAGAGAGACAAAGAAGAAGAAGAAGCAGAAGAAACGAACTCAAAAACAAACAAAAGCAGAACCGCCCCCCACAACCACAACCACAACAACAACAAATTGCAAATTGTGTATATTTATTGTGTAAAAAGACTGACTGAACTGAACGCGAGATCATTATTGTATAAATAAAGCTCTTTTAAAAACGTCCTACAACAAACAAACAAAACAACAAGCCGCGATGCGATGAGTGTTAGGTTTTTTTTTCTTCTGTTTATCCGTTTAAGTTTGAGCTCCGCCGAGTGAGCTTGGGATTCGAATCGGTGTTTGCATCGTGCGGAGAGGGGGGGGGGGACACACACCCGGTGCATCCGCTTTCCGCTCAGTTCGCTCGATTCCACGCCGTCCTTTTAACTACATTGTTTCTGCGCATCATGTACTCTCTCTCTCTGTCTCCTCTTTCTTTTTGTGAAGCATTCGATTCCTTCCTTCCTTTCTTCAATGGCCTGCGCCACTGCTCGTCTGGTCTAGGTCGCAAAATGGATTCGCAAGCTCCAAGCACACCAATCAGCGCGTACTTAGTGCCATTAACTTGGGTATGTGTGAGAGAGATAAAAAGAAAGAAAGAAAGGAAGGCTGCGGTGGCTGCTGCACTCGAAAACAACACAATGGAGGCTGCGCCTCTCCACGCAGAATGCGTGCACGGTACAGCAATGGTGATTGTTCGGCTATGTGCATCTGTGCCCGTGTGTTTAGATTGCGCCTGTTTTTGCATACTGCACCGGGCCCCTTCCGAGTTCCTTGCTGCCGCGGACTCATGGTGCCTTCGCCAGAAAGGATAAGCCTGGTGTATGTCCCTTGCGCAGAAAAGCAAAAATATATATGCGTGTGTGTGTCTGTGTGAGATTATGATGCAAAAGAGAAGTACACAAAGAACGAGAATGTAAAAGCAGACCATGCACACCATTTTCCATCGCCTCGGATCTATGGGGATCCTCCGGTCCGCGGATCGGTTGCTTGTACTCTAGTCAACCCACCACAGCTTCCTGGCAGGTTTCTTTGGGTGAGTTGAGGTGGTTTGTTTAGTAAAAAAAAAGAGGAACAATTTCCATGGCAACAATGAATAGGTTTTTGAAGGCCATTTTTTTTATTGATTTAACTTAAAGCAAGATCACCACATGTGTCAATATATAGAGTAAAGTGGGGTGCGTACCAGTAATTTCTAGAAAACGGTAGCACTGAAACTGACAACAAAGTACTTGTTTGAAAGGTCATGTAGTGGCTTGTTCATACGTGTTTTTTTTCTTTTGGATTGGATAAATAACAACGAAGAAATGCATTAAGTTGTAGTTTTCGCGATTTGCATATTATGGAAGGTTTTGTTTGGAAACATTCTCTCATTTCGTTTACATTTTCTTATGGTACGCTACTTAAACCACAAAGACTCCACAATTAATGTGTCGAATTAATGAATCGAATGGTGAAGACTTCATTCCGGAATACGGACTGATATCTTTAAAACGGCACTTGCCACTTTCTTAAAACGGCACTTACTGCAAAAAATGCCGAGAATGGAGGTATTCAATGAAAAGGATTTTGAACCAAGTGCAGTAACAGATTTTCCCCACAATCCTTTTTGGGTACCGAAACAAACTATCGAACCGAAGCGGTTCGAAGCCCCATTTAGATCCTGCTCAAATTCACACTGAGGGTTTGGTTCAAGAAGAACCGCTGGATTTATCCACTGGATTGGACGAAGACATTTTGGTTGATCTTGAGGAGCTTATACCACTTCCTAAGCGCAAAACACTTCAGCAAAGAAGGAAGAAAGGCCAAAAGTCTGAAATAAAAACAAGTAGTCCAATGAAACAGCAATTGGAGAACAGAACAACCAACAACCAACAGAAGAAGGTGAACACACCGGAAAATAAAAGAATTGAATTGAATTTGAAAAAATGATTTTTGTTTTTTGTTTGAAATAAATGAATGTGTTATGAAACACAGGGTGCGCCATCAGGATGTATCCTACTTTAAGGTTGAATAACTCTGTTATTTTTCAGCCGATTTAAAAAAATTAACCAGCGCCGTGATATGCGGCGAAGGAGGAAACCACCATTTATTCATCATCCATTGCACGATCGCAATTTTCACTAGTGACCGATTATTTTCAATGTTAAGTGTGACAATTTCAGTCCGCTCTTTTAACGTGAAATGATGCATTACTAAAATGGCATAGACTGATGTTTCAGAAACTGTCCTATTGGTCCAAATCGACTGAAAAATGACAGAGTTATTCAACTTTAAAATAGGATACATCCTGATTGGACACAGTGTAGCTTTTTTTTATTTAAAATTTTTTTTAATTATTTTTTTTTTATTTTTCATGAAATAAATGAATGTTTTGTTCAATGATGGTTTATATATACTCCAGATTTCACACTTAGACATGGTTTGAACTTAGATGAGGTTTGATTTCGTATGGGCACTCTCGCCCCAATGGTGGGGTAAGAGTGCGCATTTTTTTTATTTTTGCTTAATATGCATTTATGACAAGATGTATGAGCTAGATCAAAAATAGTTGTTCCATAATTTTAAGCTAGTTTTATTTGGTGTACCGACCCATACTTTCATTTGCTGTAGCCAACATGAGGAAGAATTCATTCCTTAGAGAAATACAGCGAAAAGTTAAGTGCACATTCTTACCCCACTTTACTCTATATGTGACCAACCCAAGTTACAACCTTCGGTCCCCTCCCAGCACATTTTCCTATAGGCTACTCTGAGAGGGGCCAGTGGCTCAAGAGAAACTATTTCTTTAAAATGAAATAAAATGTGCTTAAGTAATTTAGTTTTCCTTACTTTTACAACAAATCTTCTTTCAATGAACCTGATACACTTGATCTATAGACCCCCGGGCCCAATGCCTGCCCCAACCAACGAGTCGCCTTATCCTACGAGCCTGAATCGCCCGCTAGACGTGTCTTTGTCTATACTGCGGCCTTTGCTCGTGCTTCTGTCTCTCTTTTTCTTGCTCTATTGCCTCGCCCTTCCTTTCAGCGCCCTATAAACAGGTCATAAATTGCCCGGGATTCTTCATCAAATTGGAGAACGCTGACAGCAAACACACCGACACATTGCCCCTTATAAAGAGAACAATCGAGAGACGCAGAGAGCCCTCGGACCAGGGCCACTGACTGCACAGAACGAGATGATCTGGATCGCGGCGCGCCACGCCACGCCGCGCCACGCCGCGCCACGCCGCGCGTAAGAATAACAAACTTCTTCCGCGCCCTGTACGTTACTCCTCGGCCACCAGTCGGAGCGGTTGGAGCGATTTACGATTGTTTATAATCGAGCGCGGTCCTCTCGGGGTCTCTATCGGGCTTGGCTCTCATCGCGTCAGCGTCATCCAGCCGGCGAGTAGCAAATACCGTTTGCTATCTCTCCCTCCCCCACCCTCGGTGACCTGTCATCCAATGCCGCCCGAATTCTAATCGGAAAAGTCATTAAATGCGTTGGAATAAAAATTGGACGTTTTACGACGGCTCCTGCTGGTGCAGTGGCTGCGGTAGCGCTGCAGTAGGAGGTCATTCCCCTCCCCTCTGCCCCTTAGCACGATCCAGCCTCAATCGTTTGGGTCTCTTGGTGTAACAGGTCTTCGTGTTATCTGGAGAGACGCCAGCCAGCCAGCCAACCAGCCAGCTACAAGTGCAGGGCTCGTAGTCGAAGTCGAAACACAGTCGATCCTCGATCTTCAGGTAAGCGGGCGTTTGGAAGCGCAATAGATCAAGCGCGTGCGCCAGGCGAACGGGAAGCAACAACGTCTAGCAATGTGGAGCCGAGGGCCTGACGTCGATTTCGGCAAACGCGCTCCTCTCAACGCCCAACAAAGGCAGATCCAGTGCATCTCAACGCCCGTGTAGGCGTCAATCAGTCCTATTCACTTCGAGGGAAACGATGAATGTGACGCTCACGGATGACTCCATTCGAAGACACACACACAACGCTCTCCTTTCCGTCATCGGATCACCTCACCGTTATTTGTCATTTTGCTTTCATTTTGCGTGGTTGCTGCTGCCACTGCTGGTGACCACTCGAGCTCGATCAGGCTCGCGAGCATCTCCGGTGGCTAGGTACGCGCGAGATGGATTGATTTTATCTGCATAAATTTAAATAGAAATAACAATCAATTTGCCTGAACGGGCAGTTATTCGAGAAGAGTTAGGGAAAGAGAGAGAAAGAGAGAGAAAGAGAAGGAAAAGGGATGACGCCCCTCAGTTTATTGGACTTTCTTCACCACCACTGCAGAAGCAACATTTGACGCTTGAATCTCAATTTGTCAGAGTCGAGGTAGAGGTTCCCAAAGAAAGATCAATAGCCGGCACAGTATCGCCCAGATCGGTCATAAATCGATGCGACTCAATGCGATACTACGGTTCACTTCTGCGTGCGAGCGCGCGAGCACATTGTCATCCTTGTCAGGCTCAACGTATGCAACAGAGACAAAATTTGCCGATTTTTCACGGGCAAACCGTCAATCGCTCTGCAGAAACTAAAAATGCAGCATCAATAGCAGTTACCCATTAGTCATCAGACAAAATTTGAGAGCTCTATCAGTCGATCGCTAAACGTGATGGCGAGCGAAAAAGCGAAGTAACTTCGTTCCGAGGTTTGCGCATTTCAAAAACGGTTTGCTGACGCGTCCAAAAAGATGATCGTGTGACACTTAGTGAGTATCGGATATGGCCGTTCCAGTATTAGCAAGATCTTGGCGCTATTGTCCATCAATAAAAGCATCACAAGAAGGCATGGTTCTGGACGACTCTGGCCGATGAAAAGCTCCAAAGGATGCTGATCCGACCGAGACCGAGGAAAAAGTGTCCAGATCGATGCGTGCGATTGGCCATGGGATCGGTGCAATGGTCCAAATAATTAAAAAGTATCTGGAGGAGATGGGCATACATGTCAGAAAGCGGAAATCCCAGCCACTAATCTCGGAGCAGCAAGTAATGTCGCAGTGAAAGCGGTTGACCAAGTTTGTCAAGTTAAATTTTTCGACGCATCCCGACGTGGCGTTGATGAATGAACGCGATATCTATCTCATCCTGGATGGCAAATTAATAAAAGGCACTTCACATTTTAATATCCGTACGAAGAAAGTGAGCTCTAAAGTGAAATTTACTCACACACCAAGTTGCTCAAGAAGGCCCTGCTGTGGCTAACAATCAGCTGCCCTTCTTAAACTCCGAACTGGCCGTGATCGGGAAAATTTATTCTACAAAGTGGCTGCAGCAGGATGCGTCATTCATCAAGGAACTGATAGAGTGGTAGGTTTTTTCCAGTTTTTTTCTCGTTTCTCTCAAACTAGCCATTCATTTTTCATTTGGCATGATACTAATGGTTTGTTTTATCGTTGTTTACAACACATATTGTCGAAAAACATGTAGGACTTGTTTTCGAGAAAATATTAGGGAAATTTAAAATTTCACATGTACATTCGTATAGCCGCACTTTATGAAAAACTGATTTTTCTATTAGTTTTTTCGAAGCAATGTGCAAGTTGGTATTTTTTATTACTGCCTACAAATGTAACAAATCCAAAACTATAATTTGCCATGGGTTCCGTTTAGATTTAATGGGTTTCCTATTTAATTTCAGTCTAACAGTCGTCAATGGCCTGACCTTAACTCGAATTATTTTTTAAATTACCGATTTTTATAAGAAACCAATTCAAATAACTAACCCAAAACAGTTTTTTATGTAATTGCAATAAGAAATGCAAGCCGTACACTTGGTTAAAACGATGTTATTGTCTTTAAACCATGCATTTAATTGTTTGGCGAAAATTAATTGATGTCCTGTAATAAAAGGATTTAATCCCCGATAGACGAATAAAAATGTCTTGCTAAGTCTCTATTTACATCCCTGAAAGCATTTGAGTTAAAACTAAAAAAGTGGAAAGCTGTACGTGATGAGAATGTTATACTCGACACCAAACCCTCACCAACGAATTATTGCTTTGAACTTACGATGTGGTATGGTGGGTCCCTCATGGTTCAAATCACACCAATAACGGCTCTATCCTTCCAAATTATCAAGAAATTACTTATTTGCTTTGAAAAGTACTTCATTTTGCATTTATTTTACTTACGTTTCCAAATTTATTGCAAATAACGACCACCGGCTCGTTTCGGGTATTCATCAACGTTGGCTTTACTCTGAGTTTTCACAATATTTTGTGATTTGTTTATGCTCCGATATGTATGAAATGCGTATGGTTATTGCTAGTCCATCCATATTTTCTTAAAATTATAAAATAATTTAATATCCGAAATATTGCCAATTTCTCGTTGATTCATTCTCGTTGATCAACTGATTTTTAGTACCTTAGGAAACTATTTTCATCGTTTCCGATAAAGGCTTAACCAACGTATTGGATATTTTCCGTAGGAAATTATGGATTGATTACTTATACTTACCGATAATTGAAACAACAGAGCGATTAGAATTTCCGTTTGACAAAAATAGCTTGATTTTTTGTCGTTGTTGATTTATGTGTCAGTTACCCTGGGCGAATTATTTTTAAAAAGTAATAAAAAGCCAGAGTGTTATCAAAAAGGGCAATTTTAAAGCTTAAAATAATCTAGAATAGTTCTATTATTGCACAAAAAATACAACCATTGAATACGTTTTAACGATTTTAGCAAAATCATTTTTTGCTTTTACTGCGGCTAAAAGAATGTTCAGTTTAAAACAGCTGAAACTTAACGATTTTGACATTTTGATACATAGCACTCTCAATTACCCACGTATCTAAACCAAATTTTACGTGTATACTAGTCACAAGTGTACGCACACAATAAAAGATTGATACTGAAAATAATGCATCCGTTCGAATTGAATTGCCGTTTTACTCTTAGGCCTCTAGGTAAGGTCATACAAATGTCTACCACCGTGGTAGGAAGACCGGGGAATTTGACCAGAAACGATACTCGAAGCGATCGTGACGAAGCGCGACACCGAAGCGAAGTGTGACGCCGATCTATTGTATCAATCTTTTTGTTTGCAAAAACGGAGGAGGAATTGATTGAAAAGATACAAAAGTAGTTGAAACACATTTGTTGTTTGGGCACATGTTTTCGACTTTCGACTGCCGGAATCCTGCTCGGAATGGCGCCAATCAACTGATAAATTCCCTTTCCGCATGTAATTTACAGAAGTCAATTATCTGTTTTAGTTTATTTTTTTATCACCATTCAAATTTTGTCTCTTTTTTCCTTAATGCATAAATTAGGCTAACCAACGCTTGGATGTGCCATGAATGAAACTGAAGCAACTGCTCCCTTCTAATGGTGGCAGCTGTTCCAGCACTTCCGTTCAGTGCGCTCGACACCAAACACTACTCCACAGTCCCGCCCCTCGTGACTCTGGTGGATCGGTCGCATATTTATAAAAATTATTAATAGGAGCCCCGAGAGCGTCTGCACCTTCGCCTGCGTCTATTAATAACATCGCGACGGCGGCGGCGTCATCGAAATCCTCAAGTCTCAGGCATCGGTGGTGGTGCATCGGTGCAACATGCATCACGCATCCGCATCCGTTCGACCACAAATCTTGCGCGCTCGATCGGCTCGCGGCGCTCGATTCTGTGAGTCTGTGTCGCTATCGCTGCTGACAGCTCGCTCACTCGAGATGCCACGAAGAGATTGATCAAGAGAGGGGCCTCGGTGGCGTCGGTCCGACAGTCGCTGCACCGTTCCGGTGCCAACAGATATCTTTTAATTAGTGCTGGTGCTGGTTTTCGCGAACCGGCGTTCACTGCGTTCGTTCCTTCTTCTTTTTCTTCTTCTTCTTCTTCTTGGTGATGTTAGCGCAAAACATTGCCAGCCACATAGCCTGGTAACGAGTAACGAGTACCAAATACGATACGAAAGATTTATAACGTCTTTCCATAGGCGCACGCACCGATTCTGCAGCGGAGTCGAAACTTGTCGTCGTCGTCGTCGTCGTCGAGAGTCGCCGAGCGTTCGCTGTTCGCGTGGGGTGCCATTTTTTGGACACTTGGAACTTGCCAGATTTATGGCCCATATGCGCGGACCTAGCGCGCCGCTGCCAGCTGCCATTCCTGCAGCGTTGTGCGCACACGTGGCCATTTGATAACGCTTCTCCACGGGGTTAAAGAAGTATTTCCACATCGCGAGCACAGTTTTTTTTGCTCGCATAGAATCACTGTGACGGTTTTTGTGCTGCTGCAGTGCGCCTGGAAGGATATCCGAGCTGGTGTGTGGTGTGCGCTTGAAGGCACTTTGATAACAGCGCCAAGTCGCACTGCTCGCCCTTTTCACTTTACTCGAGAAGCGCGCCGATAACACCCGATAGCAGTGGCGACAAGCGACCGAAAATGCAACAGCAAAAACAACAAACCAGGACGAAAAGCAAAGAAGGCAGAGAGCGGCAGAGTGTGAAGAGGGCAAGGGTGGGCGGGAGTACGAAACATGAGCATACGCAGCACAGCACCACAAACAAACGAACGAACGAGCGAGCGAGCGAGCGAACGAATGAAAAATGCTTTATTTATGTTCGTATTTAAATTTAAATGTGCCAATCGATAAATAAATAAAATCGAGCATTCAATCCGTGCACCCACCCACCTGCCGACCTGCCTTTCCTGCCCCTGCCCTTCCACCAACAGCACCCCAGTGCCGCATCGAGCGCAAGCGCAAGGATTGGGCGAAAGAAATTTGGCTCTCGCGAAACACAAAACACGCGCCTTTCCTTTCCCTGTTCCTGTTCCGTCGCCCTGAGTCGTGGTGCCAGCGCTTGATGGTCATAACGTGGCCGTGATCGTGTTCGTGATCGGGTGTAGAGGACGCGACGTGGTGTGCGGTGCACCCGCAATGCAAATGAAGTGATCGAATGCGATGAATTGAGCTGATTCCCTCGCTTCCCTCCTCACATTTTCTCGTTGTCATCCCACCCTCCTACGTTCTTTGCAATACGATCGCTGCAGAACGATGCTGCGGGCGTGTTTATGCGCTTGGTTACGTCTTCATTTGGCCTAATTCGCGCAATTGGCCCGGGAAGCTGGCTGCTGGTGCTGGCGGAACCGAAGGCTAAAGGTTTGTTTTTTCGTACATTTTTTTATCAGTGCTGATCCTTTCAAGAATATTGTGTAAAAAATGCTGGATCCATCGAATCAAAACTGACCAAGAGATTGATTGAAGTCGCGCCCCATGTAGCGATCGATGCATTGCTTTCCCCAAAACCAACGATGTCGGTGCCGATCCAGTAGCATAAATGTTACCTGCTGAGTTGAAATCGAGTTTGAGCACACAACCTGTACCCTATCTGCCTACCAGGTAGCCCTGAGTTGAGTTTTGTTTAAACATGATGACACATTTAATCAATCAGTTACTTTCAGATCCGTTACTTAAGGGGAGCGGGGGCTTCGGTAATTTCTTACCAAAACAAGGATCATTTTTAACGACTTTTTGTAACTTAACCATTCAATTTTATTCTTTCAAATGAACGGCATATTAAACAGCAACGTTTGAAGAATATTTAACTCTGTTTTCAAAAAGATTTAATAAAAACTTTATCCAAGGCATCGCAATTAGGCAGTGGTATCTTCGAAAAGATACTATTTACAGTGCCCATCGTAGCTCCGTGATGGGTCATCAGAAAAATACAAATCGATACTCGTTTGAAAGATTATAAGTTTATCCAGGTAGTCCCGTCAAGTTTTTGTTGATATTCTAGTTTTTCGATTTTTGGCAGATTTTTGAAGTTAACAAAGTGATGCTTTTTGTCAGTTTGCCTAAATACACGATTTTTAAAGATTTGTTTAAAAAAGAGTATCAACAATTGCCATAAAATCTCGACGGAGCTACCTGGAAAAGAGTGTGCAAATTATGTGTTAAAAATCTCAAATCAATCGGTCCAGTATTTTTTACGGTACGATGAGAACCGACACAAAGTAGCGAGCTGCATGGAGCCTTGTATGAAACGCGGATTTTCAAAAATCTGTTACTTGGTCAGTTTAGCTTCGATTGATCCACAAAATTTACACAATGTTCTTGAAAGGATCAGCATTCAGAGAAAAATGTTAAAAATATGTGTCACAAAACAAAATTAAATACTAAAGTCCTAAAAAAAGCCTTAAAAAGTGATTTGTTATGCTACCATCATGTACAAATTTTTCAAATGTAATTCGAATGGAAAATGAGTGATACGGAACGAACCTAAGAAACAATCCAGCATACGAAATCTCATTTGCACTGCGTGTTCTTCTACATCAAATTAGGGTGGTTGGGGCCCCCTAAAATCGTTGCGCAAATGCAGGGATTGTCCCCGTTCCTAGTTGCCTTTAATTTTTAACATCATACACAATGAATTATTTACCTTCTTCGTTGGGTGATCTGAATCTCAAAAAATCTCGCATTGCGACCTCGGATCGGCCTCGGAACATTTCAAGAGACACCGCATTCGTGGGTGCTAGGGAAGGGGTGAGACTAAAGGGCTTGACAGAGGAGCTATCACGAGTCGAGAGGGACTACCGGCTACCGGATCCGATCAATCCTTAATCACACCGGGATCTCGTGCGTTCTGGAAGCTGTTGTGCAGCGGTTGTCGCCGTCGTCGATGTTGCCCATGCTGCCGGATTCTCGGATCGAGATTAGCCGTAGGGGGCTTGAGCACACAACACACCTCCCGTTCCCAGACCGGGGTTCCGGTGACTACGGTGCCTGTTAATTACGCGTGATTGGTGACGACCAAATCGCTCTAATCCAATAATCCCTTTTGAGGGGAAAAGGGTGGACAAGGAAGAAACACGGGAGGGTCGTTGTCGTCGTTGGCTCCACCGCGATCCACGGCCACACCACGCCACGGCCAGCTCAAGGCCAAGTGGTCCCCTAATCATGAAATATTGCTTTTGCCGACGGTCAACATAAATCAACCCAGGTGCCAACCCAGAGAATACCACCCCCTTCCGCCCCATCACCATTTTCCAGACAGACACCTGCCGCAGGCCACCGAGTATTCTCTCCTGCTCCTGGACCTCCAGTGATCAGGCTCCCGCGATGGCGCGATGATGACTCATTAGTATGCTCATTGCACCACCATCTATTTACAGCTATCTTTCGGGGAGTTTGTGTGAGCGTGTGTGTCTATGAAAATCATCATCATCGAACGGAAACCTTCGGTTACGCAATAAACAGGTGGCCTGTTTGCGAGAAGGAAAAATCGAGGAAAGTTTGAAGGAAAGATCGTCGAAATTCATGGTGAAAAAGAGCGAAAGGAAACTATCGAGATGCCACGAATCAATCCTCAACAGAGCTTCAGCTGTCATTACGGATACGCAACGAAATACGAAAAAATCCAGCAAACATCAGTCGATAGGTTTCAGTATGCTGTACTGCTGTCGCTTCAACAATCCAAACGTTTTTGAAACTTTCGCATTAAAGGAATGTTACACGATGAAGATATTTATTTTATTTTTTTGTACACAGGTCTAGTAACCTAATTGACAAATATTGCTTATAACTAAGACCTCGTGAGAAACACGTTTCTTTTAAAAATGAATAAATAACCCTTTTTTAGCTGCGGACGCATTCACATTAAAATCTAACATCGACGACGCAGAGTTAAAGGCACAGCACATAGTAACAAGAGGGTCGTAAGGAGAGGTATGGAGTCGTTTGAAGTAGTGATGGGCAAAACAGGCCACTGCCCGGAATCGATTCCGGACGATTCCGGTTTGTTGCGACGGGGAGGTCTGCCTGAAGTCAATGTTTAACTTTATTTTGGAATTCATTCGTTGTGACCTTGGCTCTATTAAACAACGAGAGTTGTTGGGTATTTTGCAGCAATTAGCTGATAATTTTCACGGTCAATAAATACCATGGCACAGCAGACAAGCGTAAAACTAAGTACGTCCTCTGAAATGTACCAGGTGTACAACCTTAAAAGTGCTTATTGAGCAAATTGAGCTACGATTGTATTGTCATACTGTTTTTAAATAACATCGACATCTGTTTACATAAAGCAGTACACATCATAAAAGACAGCATACAACAGGGTGCGCCATCAGGATGTATCCTATTTTGAAGTTGAATAACTCTGTCATTTTTCAAATGATTTTTGAAAATAAACCAGTTCTATTTAGGTTATTCTATGCCATTTATTGTGTCATACTCAAAATATGATATCGTTCAAATGACCACCTTCATTCGCGCATACAAAAAGCAGCCTTTTTTCGGGCATTTTATATTGTTTTGACAGCATTTAGGGAGGTATTTGGCAATTTCAGCTCTAATATTTCCTTTAGGTTGCTTCATAGCCATAAACTTGTTTTGCAAAAACCTTATTTTTCAAACAGACGCACAGAAAAAAAGCCATTGCATCATTCATTGCACGATCTCAGTTTTACTATTGATCGATTTTTTTTTCAAGTGAAAATCAAGCAAAACTCGTTTTGGAGCATGAATTGCATTCAACTGGGATGTTATACCGCACCCCGCTAATTAACTAGACCTGGGCCATTCTAAAAATCACAATTTTTCGTGGCTAGGTCACGCGCAGGTCGAACAGCACATCGATTCGTAGGAAAATATCGCAAAATGACTTGACTGATGGTTTGCCTCACTAAATGGAAAATTCTTTTGTCGTGGAAAACACAATTGCCCAAAAAATAGGAAAAATGTATAGCTAGCAAGGACAAATGGCTGGAATAGATTATTTTTTTGGTTTTCTATTTTAAAAACTGTATTTTTATCGACCAAAAAACAGCCGTTTTAAGGTTGTACACCTTGTAGAAGAAGCGCAAACGACTTTAACCCAATCAACTCTGGCTCGTAGTTGGAGTGGAATCGCGGGTGCGATTCCGAGCGCTCATCACTAGTTTTGAAGTCTGTTGATAGTAGAGAACTGGTATTGCGACGGAGCGGTCTCGGGGATGCCGATAGTCCGAGCACAGTGAAGAGAGACGAGGAATCGATATCTCCTTGCAGCAGCCACCAGGAAAAGACAGGCTGTGCGGTGTGGGGACGGTGCTCAAGATTATTTATACTTAGTAGAAGGCACCAATAGTATTGTAATCGGGCATGGTACTTCGAGCGAGTCAACACGATTCTCGAAAACTTTTTTCTGGAGGCTTTCCGGACGTAGTTTCCAACAGTCATATTTTGGGAGCCAAACGATGCAACCGTATCCTAAGATTGCTCGAACAAGAGTAGTGCAGCGTTGAGAAGTAATTAAATACTCGATAAAGTATAACATACGTTGAGAAGTAATTAAATTCTCGAGAGAATCTGATGACGAAGCCGAGGGTTCTTGTAGCGCTCTTAATCATGTTGTTAATAATATACATAACGTAACTGAAATCGTAAATAAATACCAATGAATAAATAAAAAATATCAGAAGTCGGTAGTTTTTGTTAACGCCTTTTTGGGACAGGTGTGAAGAGCGTGTGTACACCGTGTCCAATATATTCTCATACAAATCCAATCATTTATATTTTCTTAACGGGTGGACCATTTTCTAACAGCAGAGTGTTTTTTTTAAAGAGAAACTTATACTAATCAATTAAAAAATATGAATATGAAATTTGGATTTACGCCCCCTCCTGCCCTTTTTTATTCGCTTCAATCGCTTCTAAAGTTCATCGCACGTGGCACGGACGACTTTCATAGACATTTCCCCCCATATTTTTGGGATCGTTGCTTCAAACTGAATAAAATTAGACAATTTTTGTTCGTTTAGGATCAATAATTATATAAACAAACGATAAAGTCCAGTTGGTTAAGATCTGGTGAACTGGCAGGCCATTCATTCTTCGCTAAAAAGCTGCTTAAATTGTCCCTGCACCTGTTTTGAACCAAAATTGCTCCCCCAAGAGCGCTCCATCATGCTGGAACACATAATTTTCGTTCCCGTATAATCTTTCCACGCTAGATTTCACCATTTTCTTCGTACGATATCTTTTGTAATACGTTGAGTAATTTTTTCCGCCTTTTTCAATAAAAAAAAGGGGTAATTTGCCGTGCGGGCAAATACCCTCCCAAAACGATCACACTAGTCGCAATTTGAAAACCTGTGGATGTGTTTTTGGTTATCTGTTACATCTTTAATGTTTCTGGAACACAATCTTTTGTTTTTCACATTATAACTTTGATTTAGCACAAATAGCTTTTCATTAGAGAACACAAGACCTGCCCAGCCGCGATACAAAAAGAGTTGCTGTTTCATTTCTGTTTTGGTTGGTTTGCTTCCGAAATTCCGTAAACTTTCCATTTTTCATAAGCAGTACATTCTAGCTCCTATTTTAAAAAAAAGTTATACGTAGCGGATAACAAACAATTCTGTAGCCATTTTTCGTATCGAACGCTGAGGATAACGACGGATACGTTCCCGAACCGTCTTGATCACTTTTTCAGTGCTAGCCGACCGCTTTCGCCCCGATCTGTTTTTGTAATTTAACGAGGAAGTCTCAAGCTATCTTCTAATGGTTCGATATACGAAATGACGCTTGATTCCAAGATGCTACAAGGTTTTGAAAATAGGGCTTGAACGCTCCCTATCCAACCTCGTTTTTTTTATAACACAGACACGTAATTGTTTCATGGTTACTAAAATCAGAGCCCCAACATAAAACAGACCAAATCCACTGCCAAAATGTTAAGTAAACATTACAATTTGAGAAAACAATATTCACACTTGAACTAGGTGTTGGTGAACATAATCGTCCTGCAAAAAAGTGTATGAGAATATATTGGACACGGTCTATATGCACGCATACACGCAACAACATACATTCGCTGCAGTTCTGCAGGAGCCGATAGCTGGCATTCTTGGCCCCCACTCCATCCCTTCTCTTCTCATTACTTCGCTGGCTATAATCGGATTAGGAGCGTTACTTACGCCTTTCCGCTAGCTGTTAACCTTCTCCGATCTTGTCCGAATCTCCGATCCAAAACGTACTGTTCTCTCCTGCTCCGATCACTTCCGGTCCATCAAGCCCATCCGGCTTCTTCCTGACCATCGGGCCCATCCAAACCCACCAGGATCACAAAACGATCGTTCTGCATTGTATTTTTTTTAAGTCGCTACGGTTCTAGGCATGGTTCTGTCTGGTCAGTCTCTCTCTCTCTCTCTCTCTCTCCGGTTTATTGAACGGCATCGATCAACCCGTGACGTCAGGCTATGAAACTGAAGGCCAACGCAAGGAAACAAAAGGATCACACACAAACTGTGTGTTTGTCACACATCCTGGACTTCTTACTGGTCTCCGAAGCGGTCATAAAAGGGAATAATGAATCCCGCTGTGACAGGCAGGCCGGGTAAGGACTGCGCGGTCCTTACACTCATTCACTCTTCCAGCATTCAGGAAATTCGCTGCAACCTATCTTTTGTTTGTTTTCGGTCGGCCGGTCGGTCGATCTGTAGACCACTTCCCGAACCTTTCCCTCCGCTCTGCATTATCCCTTGCCCTGCCACCCTTCTCTAATGCCGAAAAGCAATAAAAGATCAGAATGAAAGCCCCTCCGGCGGCCTGCAGTTACAGTCTTCCTTTATTTGATTTGTTTGGGAATTCCATGAAAGAACTCCCTGGAAAGACACGCATATATGGAGAGAGAGAGAGAGAGAACGTGTAATAAATCGCTTGCCATTATCCCTGTTTGGGTCGGCTGGACTTCAATTAGCAACAGCAACCCCCGGGAACTGCCGAACGAGCTGATGCCAGAACGTTGTCGTCGTGTCACCATCGTTGCTGCTTCCTTTCAGCGCCCGGCACTGGATTAGGACAGCGAAAAGGAGACCGGTGGAACTGGTGGTGCTGGTGCTGTTTGCCGTTCCGCACCATTAGCCGGAGGGCAGTCCGCAACGCCTAAAGCTGCCCATCATCTACTGACTGGATGAATGGTCCCGGTCCAGGAACGGATCAAGTATTCCCGGGTCGAAGGGATTAGGGCTTGGTTATTGCAGCTGCAGCAGGCGCAGTACCCGCGTGGCTCGCGGTAGGCTCGTTTGGGACCAATAGGGGCCCTGCGCAACGCCATCAAGTAGCTAGGGGCCAAGTTGGTTTGGGTGATGGCCATGAAATTTTAAAAGATCAGGACCCCTTCTCACACTGCGCGCCAGTTGGACGGATCCGGTTGCCGGCACCTTTTCGGGAGGATGTTGCGAAATGCTGCCAGCCAGTCCCGAGAATCTCGATGGAAAAAGCTTCGAAATGCTTCACCATTCAGCCCGCGGGCGAAAACGTGTAACCAGAAAGGTGTGAAAAGCCCTTATCAAGCCATAATGGATGACGTAATACCTTCCGACAGTGCAAGGGGAGAAGTGCTCCGACTCCGGGCAATTTTCACTATACCTATGGGCCCTATGGGCTTCGAATCGGAAATCTACAAGGACGAAAATCTATTGACGGGGTTTCCTGGGGAGCATCGTAATGTGATCATTCAACAGGCACGGGATAGCATTCACGTTAATAAAAAAAACTTTCAAAGCATGGAATCTTAGGTTGCCAGGCAACGCACACAGTCTCATGCGTTAGGGGGCCACTCGCACACACAAGCAGCATATTCTCGTTTGCTCACTTAATCCAAAACCAAAGATTCTTTGTGCAAGGGGAGAGCATGACTCAATCCAGTTGCGACTGCAATCGACAGCGATTTTCAACCATTGAAATGAGTAGTAGCATAAGTATGTTGTTCAAATAAGTTCTTTTGAGCTACGAATCGGAAATCTACAAGGACTAAAATCTATTGGTGGGTTTCCTGGGGAGCATCGTAATGTGATCATTCAACAGGCACGCGATAGCATTCACGTTAATAAAAAAAACCTTCAAAGCATGGAATCTTAGTTGCCAGGCAACGCACACAGTCTCATGCGTTAGGGGGCCACTCGCACACACAAGCAGCATATTCTCGTTTGCTCACTTAATCCAAAACCAAAGATTCTTTGTGCAAGGGGAGAGCATGACTCAATCCAGTTGCGACTGCAATCGACAGCGATTTTCAACCATTGAAATGAGTAGTAGCATAAGTATGTTGTTCAAATAAGTTCTTTTGAGCTACGAATCGGAAATCTACAAGGACTAAAATCTATTGGAGGGTTTCCTGGGGAGCATCGTAATGTGATCATTCAACAGGCACGCGATAGCATTCACGTTAATAAAAAAAACCTTCAAAGCATGGAATCTTAGTTGCCAGGCAACGCACACAGTCTCATGCGTTAGGGGGCCACTCGCACACACAAGCAGCATATTCTCGTTTGCTCACTTAATCCAAAACCAAAGATTCTTTGTGCAAGGGGAGAGCATGACTCAATACAGTTGCGACTGCAATCGACAGCGATTTTCAACCATTGAAATGAGTAGTAGCATAAGTATGTTGTTCAAATAAGTTCTTTTGAGCTACGAATCGGAAATCTACAAGGACTAAAATCTATTGGAGGGTTTCCTGGGGAGCATCGTAATGTGATCATTCAACAGGCACGCGATAGCATTCACGTTAATAAAAAAAACCTTCAAAGCATGGAATCTTAGTTGCCAGGCAACGCACACAGTCTCATGCGTTAGGGGGCCACTCGCACACACAAGCAGCATATTCTCGTTTGCTCACTTAATCCAAAACCAAAGATTCTTTGTGCAAGGGGAGAGCATGACTCAATCCAGTTGCGACTGCAATCGACAGCGATTTTCAACCATTGAAATGAGTAGTAGCATAAGTATGTTGTTCAAATAAGTTCTTTTGAGCTACGAATCGGAAATCTACAAGGACTAAAATCTATTGGAGGGTTTCCTGGGGAGCATCGTAATGTGATCATTCAACAGGCACGCGATAGCATTCACGTTAATAAAAAAAACCTTCAAAGCATGGAATCTTAGTTGCCAGGCAACGCACACAGTCTCATGCGTTAGGGGGCCACTCGCACACACAAGCAGCATATTCTCGTTTGCTCACTTAATCCAAAACCAAAGATTCTTTGTGCAAGGGGAGAGCATGACTCAATCCAGTTGCGACTGCAATCGACAGCGATTTTCAACCATTGAAATGAGTAGTAGCATAAGTATGTTGTTCAAATAAGTTCTTTTGAGCTACGAATCGGAAATCTACAAGGACTAAAATCTATTGGAGGGTTTCCTGGGGAGCATCGTAATGTGATCATTCAACAGGCACGCGATAGCATTCACGTTAATAAAAAAAACCTTCAAAGCATGGAATCTTAGTTGCCAGGCAACGCACACAGTCTCATGCGTTAGGGGGCCACTCGCACACACAAGCAGCATATTCTCGTTTGCTCACTTAATCCAAAACCAAAGATTCTTTGTGCAAGGGGAGAGCATGACTCAATCCAGTTGCGACTGCAATCGACAGCGATTTTCAACCATTGAAATGAGTAGTAGCATAAGTATGTTGTTCAAATAAGTTCTTTTGAGCTACGAATCGGAAATCTACAAGGACTAAAATCTATTGGAGGGTTTCCTGGGGAGCATCGTAATGTGATCATTCAACAGGCACGCGATAGCATTCACGTTAATAAAAAAAACCTTCAAAGCATGGAATCTTAGTTGCCAGGCAACGCACACAGTCTCATGCGTTAGGGGGCCACTCGCACACACAAGCAGCATATTCTCGTTTGCTCACTTAATCCAAAACCAAAGATTCTTTGTGCAAGGGGAGAGCATGACTCAATACAGTTGCGACTGCAATCGACAGCGATTTTCAACCATTGAAATGAGTAGTAGCATAAGTATGTTGTTCAAATAAGTTCTTTTGAGCTACGAATCGGAAATCTACAAGGACTAAAATCTATTGGAGGGTTTCCTGGGGAGCATCGTAATGTGATCATTCAACAGGCACGCGATAGCATTCACGTTAATAAAAAAAACCTTCAAAGCATGGAATCTTAGTTGCCAGGCAACGCACACAGTCTCATGCGTTAGGGGGCCACTCGCACACACAAGCAGCATATTCTCGTTTGCTCACTTAATCCAAAACCAAAGATTCTTTGTGCAAGGGGAGAGCATGACTCAATCCAGTTGCGACTGCAATCGACAGCGATTTTCAACCATTGAAATGAGTAGTAGCATAAGTATGTTGTTCAAATAAGTTCTTTTGAGCTACGAATCGGAAATCTACAAGGACTAAAATCTATTGGAGGGTTTCCTGGGGAGCATCGTAATGTGATCATTCAACAGGCACGCGATAGCATTCACGTTAATAAAAAAAACCTTCAAAGCATGGAATCTTAGTTGCCAGGCAACGCACACAGTCTCATGCGTTAGGGGGCCACTCGCACACACAAGCAGCATATTCTCGTTTGCTCACTTAATCCAAAACCAAAGATTCTTTGTGCAAGGGGAGAGCATGACTCAATCCAGTTGCGACTGCAATCGACAGCGATTTTCAACCATTGAAATGAGTAGTAGCATAAGTATGTTGTTCAAATAAGTTCTTTTGAGCTACGAATCGGAAATCTACAAGGACTAAAATCTATTGGAGGGTTTCCTGGGGAGCATCGTAATGTGATCATTCAACAGGCACGCGATAGCATTCACGTTAATAAAAAAAACCTTCAAAGCATGGAATCTTAGTTGCCAGGCAACGCACACAGTCTCATGCGTTAGGGGGCCACTCGCACACACAAGCAGCATATTCTCGTTTGCTCACTTAATCCAAAACCAAAGATTCTTTGTGCAAGGGGAGAGCATGACTCAATCCAGTTGCGACTGCAATCGACAGCGATTTTCAACCATTGAAATGAGTAGTAGCATAAGTATGTTGTTCAAATAAGTTCTTTTGAGCTACGAATCGGAAATCTACAAGGACTAAAATCTATTGGAGGGTTTCCTGGGGAGCATCGTAATGTGATCATTCAACAGGCACGCGATAGCATTAACGTTAATAAAAAAAACCTTCAAAGCATGGAATCTTAGTTGCCAGGCAACGCACACAGTCTCATGCGTTAGGGGGCCACTCGCACACACAAGCAGCATATTCTCGTTTGCTCACTTAATCCAAAACCAAAGATTCTTTGTGCAAGGGGAGAGCATGACTCAATCCAGTTGCGACTGCAATCGACAGCGATTTTCAACCATTGAAATGAGTAGTAGCATAAGTATGTTGTTCAAATAAGTTCTTTTGAGCTACGAATCGGAAATCTACAAGGACTAAAATCTATTGGAGGGTTTCCTGGGGAGCATCGTAATGTGATCATTCAACAGGCACGCGATAGCATTTACGTTAATAAAAAACCCTCAAAGCATGGAATCTTAGTTGCCAGGCAACGCACACAGTCTCATGCGTTAGGGGGCCACTCGCGCACACAAGCAGCATATTCTCGTTTGCTCACTTAATCCAAAACCAAAGATTCTTTGTGCAATGGGAGAGCATGACTCAATCCAGTTGCGACTGCAATCGACAGCGATTTTCAACCATAGAAATGAGTAGTAGCATAAGTATGTTGTTCAAATAAGTTCTTTTGAGCTACGAATCTGAAATCTACAAGGACTAAAATCTATTGTAGGTTTTACTGGGGAGCATCGTAATGTGATCATTCAACAGGCACGCGATAGCATTTACGTTAATAAAAAACCCTCAAAGCATGGAATCTTAGTTGCCAGGCAACGCACACAGTCTCATGCGTTAGGGGGCCACTCGCGCACACAAGCAGCATATTCTCGTTTGCTCACTTAATCCAAAACCAAAGATTCTTTGTGCAAGGGGAGAGCATGACTCAATCCAGTTGCGACTGCAATCGACAGCGATTTTCAACCATTGAAATGAGTAGTAGCATAAGTATGTTGTTCAAATAAGTTCTTTTGAGCTACGAATCGGAAATCTACAAGGACTAAAATCTATTGGAGGGTTTCCTGGGGAGCATCGTAATGTGATCATTCAACAGGCACGCGATAGCATTCACGTTAATAAAAAAAACCTTCAAAGCATGGAATCTTAGTTGCCAGGCAACGCACACAGTCTCATGCGTTAGGGGGCCACTCGCACACACAAGCAGCATATTCTCGTTTGCTCACTTAATCCAAAACCAAAGATTCTTTGTGCAAGGGGAGAGCATGACTCAATCCAGTTGCGACTGCAATCGACAGCGATTTTCAACCATTGAAATGAGTAGTAGCATAAGTATGTTGTTCAAATAAGTTCTTTTGAGCTACGAATCGGAAATCTACAAGGACTAAAATCTATTGGAGGGTTTCCTGGGGAGCATCGTAATGTGATCATTCAACAGGCACGCGATAGCATTTACGTTAATAAAAAACCCTCAAAGCATGGAATCTTAGTTGCCAGGCAACGCACACAGTCTCATGCGTTAGGGGGCCACTCGCGCACACAAGCAGCATATTCTCGTTTGCTCACTTAATCCAAAACCAAAGATTCTTTGTGCAATGGGAGAGCATGACTCAATCCAGTTGCGACTGCAATCGACAGCGATTTTCAACCATAGAAATGAGTAGTAGCATAAGTATGTTGTTCAAATAAGTTCTTTTGAGCTACGAATCTGAAATCTACAAGGACTAAAATCTATTGTAGGTTTTACTGGGGAGCATCGTAATGTGATCATTCAACAGGCACGCGATAGCATTTACGTTAATAAAAAACCCTCAAAGCATGGAATCTTAGTTGCCAGGCAACGCACACAGTCTCATGCGTTAGGGGGCCACTCGCGCACACAAGCAGCATATTCTCGTTTGCTCACTTAATCCAAAACCAAAGATTCTTTGTGCAAGGGGAGAGCATGACTCAATCCAGTTGCGACTGCAATCGACAGCGATTTTCAACCATTGAAATGAGTAGTAGCATAAGTATGTTGTTCAAATAAGTTCTTTTGAGCTACGAATCGGAAATCTACAAGGACTAAAATCTATTGGAGGGTTTCCTGGGGAGCATCGTAATGTGATCATTCAACAGGCACGCGATAGCATTTACGTTAATAAAAAACCCTCAAAGCATGGAATCTTAGTTGCCAGGCAACGCACACAGTCTCATGCGTTAGGGGGCCACTCGCGCACACAAGCAGCATATTCTCGTTTGCTCACTTAATCCAAAACCAAAGATTCTTTGTGCAATGGGAGAGCATGACTCAATCCAGTTGCGACTGCAATCGACAGCGATTTTCAACCATAGAAATGAGTAGTAGCATAAGTATGTTGTTCAAATAAGTTCTTTTGAGCTACGAATCGGAAATCTACAAGGACTAAAATCTATTGGAGGGTTTCCTGGGGAGCATCGTAATGTGATCATTCAACAGGCACGCGATAGCATTCACGTTAATAAAAAAAACCTTCAAAGCATGGAATCTTAGTTGCCAGGCAACGCACACAGTCTCATGCGTTAGGGGGCCACTCGCACACACAAGCAGCATATTCTCGTTTGCTCACTTAATCCAAAACCAAAGATTCTTTGTGCAAGGGGAGAGCATGACTCAATCCAGTTGCGACTGCAATCGACAGCGATTTTCAACCATTGAAATGAGTAGTAGCATAAGTATGTTGTTCAAATAAGTTCTTTTGAGCTACGAATCGGAAATCTACAAGGACTAAAATCTATTGGAGGGTTTCCTGGGGAGCATCGTAATGTGATCATTCAACAGGCACGCGATAGCATTCACGTTAATAAAAAAAACCTTCAAAGCATGGAATCTTAGTTGCCAGGCAACGCACACAGTCTCATGCGTTAGGGGGCCACTCGCACACACAAGCAGCATATTCTCGTTTGCTCACTTAATCCAAAACCAAAGATTCTTTGTGCAATGGGAGAGCATGACTCAATCCAGTTGCGACTGCAATCGACAGCGATTTTCAACCATTGAAATGAGTAGTAGCATAAGTATGTTGTTCAAATAAGTTCTTTTGAGCTACGAATCGGAAATCTACAAGGACTAAAATCTATTGGAGGGTTTCCTGGGGAGCATCGTAATGTGATCATTCAACAGGCACGCGATAGCATTTACGTTAATAAAAAACCCTCAAAGCATGGAATCTTAGTTGCCAGGCAACGCACACAGTCTCATGCGTTAGGGGGCCACTCGCGCACACAAGCAGCATATTCTCGTTTGCTCACTTAATCCAAAACCAAAGATTCTTTGTGCAATGGGAGAGCATGACTCAATCCAGTTGCGACTGCAATCGACAGCGATTTTCAACCATAGAAATGAGTAGTAGCATAAGTATGTTGTTCAAATAAGTTCTTTTGAGCTACGAATCTGAAATCTACAAGGACTAAAATCTATTGTAGGCTTTACTGGGGAGCATCGTAATATGATCATTCAACAGGCACGCGATAGCATTTACGTTAATATAAAAAACCTTCAAAGCATGGAATCTTAGTTGCCAGGCAACGCACACAGTCTCATGCGTTAGGGGGCCACTCGCACACACAAGCAGCATATTCTCGTTTGCTCACTTAATCCAAAACCAAAGATTCTTTGTGCAATGGGAGAGCATGACTCAATCCAGTTGCGACTGCAATCGACAGCGATTTTCAACCATAGAAATGAGTAGTAGCATAAGTATGTTGTTCAAATAAGTTCTTTTGAGCTACGAATCTGAAATCTACAAGGACTAAAATCTATTGGAGGGTTTCCTGGTGAGCATCGTAATGTGATCATTCAACAGGCACGCGATAGCATTCACGTTAATAAAAAAAACCTTCAAAGCATGGAATCTTAGTTGCCAGGCAACGCACACAGTCTCATGCGTTAGGGGGCCACTCGCACACACAAGCAGCATATTCTCGTTTGCTCACTTAATCCAGAACCAAAGATTCTTTGTGCAAGGGGAGAGCATGACTCAATCCAGTTGCGACTGCAATCGACAGCGATTTTCAACCATTGAAATGAGTAGTAGCATAAGTATGTTGTTCAAATAAGTTCTTTTGAGCTACGAATCTGAAATCTACAAGGACTAAAATCTATTGTAGGCTTTACTGGGGAGCATCGTAATATGATCATTCAACAGGCACGCGATAGCATTTACGTTAATATAAAAAACCTTCAAAACATGGAATCTTAGTTGCCAGGCAACGCACACAGTCTCATGCGTTAGGGGGCCACTCGCACACACAAGCAGCATATTCTCGTTTGCTCACTTAATCCAGAACCAAAGATTCTTTGTGCAAGGGGAGAGCATGACTCAATCCAGTTGCGACTGCAATCGACAGCGATTTTCAACCATTGAAATGAGTAGTAGCATAAGTATGTTGTTCAAATAAGTTCTTTTGAGCTACGAATCTGAAATCTACAAGGACTAAAATCTATTGTAGGCTTTACTGGGGAGCATCGTAATATGATCATTCAACAGGCACGCGATAGCATTTACGTTAATATAAAAAACCTTCAAAGCATGGAATCTTAGTTGCCAGGCAACGCACACAGTCTCATGCGTTAGGGGGCCACTCGCACACACAAGCAGCATATTCTCGTTTGCTCACTTAATCCAGAACCAAAGATTCTTTGTGCAAGGGGAGAGCATGACTCAATCCAGTTGCGACTGCAATCGACAGCGATTTTCAACCATTGAAATGAGTAGTAGCATAAGTATGTTGTTCAAATAAGTTCTTTTGAGCTACGAATCTGAAATCTACAAGGACTAAAATCTATTGTAGGCTTTACTGGGGAGCATCGTAATATGATCATTCAACAGGCACGCGATAGCATTTACGTTAATATAAAAAACCTTCAAAACATGGAATCTTAGTTGCCAGGCAACGCACACAGTCTCATGCGTTAGGGGGCCACTCGCACACACAAGCAGCATATTCTCGTTTGCTCACTTAATCCAGAACCAAAGATTCTTTGTGCAAGGGGAGAGCATGACTCAATCCAGTTGCGACTGCAATCGACAGCGATTTTCAACCATTGAAATGAGTAGTAGCATAAGTATGTTGTTCAAATAAGTTCTTTTGAGCTACGAATCTGAAATCTACAAGGACTAAAATCTATTGTAGGCTTTACTGGGGAGCATCGTAATATGATCATTCAACAGGCACGCGATAGCATTTACGTTAATATAAAAAACCTTCAAAACATGGAATCTTAGTTGCCAGGCAACGCACACAGTCTCATGCGTTAGGGGGCCACTCGCACACACAAGCAGCATATTCTCGTTTGCTCACTTAATCCAGAACCAAAGATTCTTTGTGCAAGGGGAGAGCATGACTCAATCCAGTTGCGACTGCAATCGACAGCGATTTTCAACCATTGAAATGAGTAGTAGCATAAGTATGTTGTTCAAATAAGTTCTTTTGAGCTACGAATCTGAAATCTACAAGGACTAAAATCTATTGTAGGCTTTACTGGGGAGCATCGTAATATGATCATTCAACAGGCACGCGATAGCATTTACGTTAATATAAAAAACCTTCAAAGCATGGAATCTTAGTTGCCAGGCAACGCACACAGTCTCATGCGTTAGGGGGCCACTCGCACACACAAGCAGCATATTCTCGTTTGCTCACTTAATCCAGAACCAAAGATTCTTTGTGCAAGGGGAGAGCATGACTCAATCCAGTTGCGACTGCAATCGACAGCGATTTTCAACCATTGAAATGAGTAGTAGCATAAGTATGTTGTTCAAATAAGTTCTTTTGAGCTACGAATCGGAAATCTACAAGGACTAAAATCTATTGTAGGCTTTACTGGGGAGCATCGTAATATGATCATTCAACAGGCACGCGATAGCATTTACGTTAATATAAAAAACCTTCAAAGCATGGAATCTTAGTTGCCAGGCAACGCACACAGTCTCATGCGTTAGGGGGCCACTCGCACACACAAGCAGCATATTCTCGTTTGCTCACTTAATCCAGAACCAAAGATTCTTTGTGCAAGGGGAGAGCATGACTCAATCCAGTTGCGACTGCAATCGACAGCGATTTTCAACCATTGAAATGAGTAGTAGCATAAGTATGTTGTTCAAATAAGTTCTTTTGAGCTACGAATCTGAAATCTACAAGGACTAAAATCTATTGTAGGCTTTACTGGGGAGCATCGTAATATGATCATTCAACAGGCACGCGATAGCATTTACGTTAATATAAAAAACCTTCAAAACATGGAATCTTAGTTGCCAGGCAACGCACACAGTCTCATGCGTTAGGGGGCCACTCGCACACACAAGCAGCATATTCTCGTTTGCTCACTTAATCCAGAACCAAAGATTCTTTGTGCAAGGGGAGAGCATGACTCAATCCAGTTGCGACTGCAATCGACAGCGATTTTCAACCATTGAAATGAGTAGTAGCATAAGTATGTTGTTCAAATAAGTTCTTTTGAGCTACGAATCTGAAATCTACAAGGACTAAAATCTATTGTAGGCTTTACTGGGGAGCATCGTAATATGATCATTCAACAGGCACGCGATAGCATTTACGTTAATATAAAAAACCTTCAAAGCATGGAATCTTAGTTGCCAGGCAACGCACACAGTCTCATGCGTTAGGGGGCCACTCGCACACACAAGCAGCATATTCTCGTTTGCTCACTTAATCCAGAACCAAAGATTCTTTGTGCAAGGGGAGAGCATGACTCAATCCAGTTGCGACTGCAATCGACAGCGATTTTCAACCATTGAAATGAGTAGTAGCATAAGTATGTTGTTCAAATAAGTTCTTTTGAGCTACGAATCTGAAATCTACAAGGACTAAAATCTATTGTAGGCTTTACTGGGGAGCATCGTAATATGATCATTCAACAGGCACGCGATAGCATTTACGTTAATATAAAAAACCTTCAAAACATGGAATCTTAGTTGCCAGGCAACGCACACAGTCTCATGCGTTAGGGGGCCACTCGCACACACAAGCAGCATATTCTCGTTTGCTCACTTAATCCAGAACCAAAGATTCTTTGTGCAAGGGGAGAGCATGACTCAATCCAGTTGCGACTGCAATCGACAGCGATTTTCAACCATTGAAATGAGTAGTAGCATAAGTATGTTGTTCAAATAAGTTCTTTTGAGCTACGAATCTGAAATCTACAAGGACTAAAATCTATTGTAGGCTTTACTGGGGAGCATCGTAATATGATCATTCAACAGGCACGCGATAGCATTTACGTTAATATAAAAAACCTTCAAAACATGGAATCTTAGTTGCCAGGCAACGCACACAGTCTCATGCGTTAGGGGGCCACTCGCACACACAAGCAGCATATTCTCGTTTGCTCACTTAATCCAGAACCAAAGATTCTTTGTGCAAGGGGAGAGCATGACTCAATCCAGTTGCGACTGCAATCGACAGCGATTTTCAACCATTGAAATGAGTAGTAGCATAAGTATGTTGTTCAAATAAGTTCTTTTGAGCTACGAATCTGAAATCTACAAGGACTAAAATCTATTGTAGGCTTTACTGGGGAGCATCGTAATATGATCATTCAACAGGCACGCGATAGCATTTACGTTAATATAAAAAACCTTCAAAGCATGGAATCTTAGTTGCCAGGCAACGCACACAGTCTCATGCGTTAGGGGGCCACTCGCACACACAAGCAGCATATTCTCGTTTGCTCACTTAATCCAGAACCAAAGATTCTTTGTGCAAGGGGAGAGCATGACGCAATCCAGTTGCGACTGCAATCGACAGCGATTTTCAACCATAGAAATGAGTAGTAGCATAAGTATGTTGTTCAAATAAGTTCTTTTGAGCTACGAATCTGAAATCTACAAGGACTAAAATCTATTGTAGGCTTTACTGGGGAGCATCGTAATATGATCATTCAACAGGCACGCGATAGCATTTACGTTAATATAAAAAACCTTCAAAACATGGAATCTTAGTTGCCAGGCAACGCACACAGTCTCATGCGTTAGGGGGCCACTCGCACACACAAGCAGCATATTCTCGTTTGCTCACTTAATCCAGAACCAAAGATTCTTTGTGCAAGGGGAGAGCATGACGCAATCCAGTTGCGACTGCAATCGACAGCGATTTTCAACCATTGAAATGAGTAGTAGCATAAGTATGTTGTTCAAATAAGTTCTTTTGAGCTACGAATCTGAAATCTACAAGGACTAAAATCTATTGTAGGCTTTACTGGGGAGCATCGTAATATGATCATTCAACAGGCACGCGATAGCATTTACGTTAATATAAAAAACCTTCAAAACATGGAATCTTAGTTGCCAGGCAACGCACACAGTCTCATGCGTTAGGGGGCCACTCGCACACACAAGCAGCATATTCTCGTTTGCTCACTTAATCCAGAACCAAAGATTCTTTGTGCAAGGGGAGAGCATGACTCAATCCAGTTGCGACTGCAATCGACAGCGATTTTCAACCATTGAAATGAGTAGTAGCATAAGTATGTTGTTCAAATAAGTTCTTTTGAGCTACGAATCTGAAATCTACAAGGACTAAAATCTATTGTAGGCTTTACTGGGGAGCATCGTAATATGATCATTCAACAGGCACGCGATAGCATTTACGTTAATATAAAAAACCTTCAAAGCATGGAATCTTAGTTGCCAGGCAACGCACACAGTCTCATGCGTTAGGGGGCCACTCGCACACACAAGCAGCATATTCTCGTTTGCTCACTTAATCCAGAACCAAAGATTCTTTGTGCAAGGGGAGAGCATGACGCAATCCAGTTGCGACTGCAATCGACAGCGATTTTCAACCATTGAAATGAGTAGTAGCATAAGTATGTTGTTCAAATAAGTTCTTTTGAGCTACGAATCTGAAATCTACAAGGACTAAAATCTATTGTAGGCTTTACTGGGGAGCATCGTAATATGATCATTCAACAGGCACGCGATAGCATTTACGTTAATATAAAAAACCTTCAAAACATGGAATCTTAGTTGCCAGGCAACGCACACAGTCTCATGCGTTAGGGGGCCACTCGCACACACAAGCAGCATATTCTCGTTTGCTCACTTAATCCAGAACCAAAGATTCTTTGTGCAAGGGGAGAGCATGACGCAATCCAGTTGCGACTGCAATCGACAGCGATTTTCAACCATTGAAATGAGTAGTAGCATAAGTATGTTGTTCAAATAAGTTCTTTTGAGCTACGAATCTGAAATCTACAAGGACTAAAATCTATTGTAGGCTTTACTGGGGAGCATCGTAATATGATCATTCAACAGGCACGCGATAGCATTTACGTTAATATAAAAAACCTTCAAAACATGGAATCTTAGTTGCCAGGCAACGCACACAGTCTCATGCGTTAGGGGGCCACTCGCACACACAAGCAGCATATTCTCGTTTGCTCACTTAATCCAGAACCAAAGATTCTTTGTGCAAGGGGAGAGCATGACTCAATCCAGTTGCGACTGCAATCGACAGCGATTTTCAACCATTGAAATGAGTAGTAGCATAAGTATGTTGTTCAAATAAGTTCTTTTGAGCTACGAATCTGAAATCTACAAGGACTAAAATCTATTGTAGGCTTTACTGGGGAGCATCGTAATATGATCATTCAACAGGCACGCGATAGCATTTACGTTAATATAAAAAACCTTCAAAGCATGGAATCTTAGTTGCCAGGCAACGCACACAGTCTCATGCGTTAGGGGGCCACTCGCACACACAAGCAGCATATTCTCGTTTGCTCACTTAATCCAGAACCAAAGATTCTTTGTGCAAGGGGAGAGCATGACTCAATCCAGTTGCGACTGCAATCGACAGCGATTTTCAACCATTGAAATGAGTAGTAGCATAAGTATGTTGTTCAAATAAGTTCTTTTGAGCTACGAATCTGAAATCTACAAGGACTAAAATCTATTGTAGGCTTTACTGGGGAGCATCGTAATATGATCATTCAACAGGCACGCGATAGCATTTACGTTAATATAAAAAACCTTCAAAACATGGAATCTTAGTTGCCAGGCAACGCACACAGTCTCATGCGTTAGGGGGCCACTCGCACACACAAGCAGCATATTCTCGTTTGCTCACTTAATCCAGAACCAAAGATTCTTTGTGCAAGGGGAGAGCATGACTCAATCCAGTTGCGACTGCAATCGACAGCGATTTTCAACCATTGAAATGAGTAGTAGCATAAGTATGTTGTTCAAATAAGTTCTTTTGAGCTACGAATCTGAAATCTACAAGGACTAAAATCTATTGTAGGCTTTACTGGGGAGCATCGTAATATGATCATTCAACAGGCACGCGATAGCATTTACGTTAATATAAAAAACCTTCAAAGCATGGAATCTTAGTTGCCAGGCAACGCACACAGTCTCATGCGTTAGGGGGCCACTCGCACACACAAGCAGCATATTCTCGTTTGCTCACTTAATCCAGAACCAAAGATTCTTTGTGCAAGGGGAGAGCATGACTCAATCCAGTTGCGACTGCAATCGACAGCGATTTTCAACCATTGAAATGAGTAGTAGCATAAGTATGTTGTTCAAATAAGTTCTTTTGAGCTACGAATCTGAAATCTACAAGGACTAAAATCTATTGTAGGCTTTACTGGGGAGCATCGTAATATGATCATTCAACAGGCACGCGATAGCATTTACGTTAATATAAAAAACCTTCAAAGCATGGAATCTTAGTTGCCAGGCAACGCACACAGTCTCATGCGTTAGGGGGCCACTCGCACACACAAGCAGCATATTCTCGTTTGCTCACTTAATCCAGAACCAAAGATTCTTTGTGCAAGGGGAGAGCATGACTCAATCCAGTTGCGACTGCAATCGACAGCGATTTTCAACCATTGAAATGAGTAGTAGCATAAGTATGTTGTTCAAATAAGTTCTTTTGAGCTACGAATCTGAAATCTACAAGGACTAAAATCTATTGTAGGCTTTACTGGGGAGCATCGTAATATGATCATTCAACAGGCACGCGATAGCATTTACGTTAATATAAAAAACCTTCAAAGCATGGAATCTTAGTTGCCAGGCAACGCACACAGTCTCATGCGTTAGGGGGCCACTCGCACACACAAGCAGCATATTCTCGTTTGCTCACTTAATCCAAAACCAAAGATTCTTTGTGCAATGGGAGAGCATGACTCAATCCAGTTGCGACTGCAATCGACAGCGATTTTCAACCATAGAAATGAGTAGTAGCATAAGTATGTTGTTCAAATAAGTTCTTTTGAGCTACGAATCTGAAATCTACAAGGACTAAAATCTATTGTAGGCTTTACTGGGGAGCATCGTAATATGATCATTCAACAGGCACGCGATAGCATTTACGTTAATATAAAAAACCTTCAAAGCATGGAATCTTAGTTGCCAGGCAACGCACACAGTCTCATGCGTTAGGGGGCCACTCGCACACACAAGCAGCATATTCTCGTTTGCTCACTTAATCCAGAACCAAAGATTCTTTGTGCAAGGGGAGAGCATGACTCAATCCAGTTGCGACTGCAATCGACAGCGATTTTCAACCATTGAAATGAGTAGTAGCATAAGTATGTTGTTCAAATAAGTTCTTTTGAGCTACGAATCTGAAATCTACAAGGACTAAAATCTATTGTAGGCTTTACTGGGGAGCATCGTAATATGATCATTCAACAGGCACGCGATAGCATTTACGTTAATATAAAAAACCTTCAAAGCATGGAATCTTAGTTGCCAGGCAACGCACACAGTCTCATGCGTTAGGGGGCCACTCGCACACACAAGCAGCATATTCTCGTTTGCTCACTTAATCCAGAACCAAAGATTCTTTGTGCAAGGGGAGAGCATGACTCAATCCAGTTGCGACTGCAATCGACAGCGATTTTCAACCATTGAAATGAGTAGTAGCATAAGTATGTTGTTCAAATAAGTTCTTTTGAGCTACGAATCTGAAATCTACAAGGACTAAAATCTATTGTAGGCTTTACTGGGGAGCATCGTAATATGATCATTCAACAGGCACGCGATAGCATTTACGTTAATATAAAAAACCTTCAAAGCATGGAATCTTAGTTGCCAGGCAACGCACACAGTCTCATGCGTTAGGGGGCCACTCGCACACACAAGCAGCATATTCTCGTTTGCTCACTTAATCCAGAACCAAAGATTCTTTGTGCAAGGGGAGAGCATGACTCAATCCAGTTGCGACTGCAATCGACAGCGATTTTCAACCATTGAAATGAGTAGTAGCATAAGTATGTTGTTCAAATAAGTTCTTTTGAGCTACGAATCTGAAATCTACAAGGACTAAAATCTATTGTAGGCTTTACTGGGGAGCATCGTAATATGATCATTCAACAGGCACGCGATAGCATTTACGTTAATATAAAAAACCTTCAAAGCATGGAATCTTAGTTGCCAGGCAACGCACACAGTCTCATGCGTTAGGGGGCCACTCGCACACACAAGCAGCATATTCTCGTTTGCTCACTTAATCCAGAACCAAAGATTCTTTGTGCAAGGGGAGAGCATGACGCAATCCAGTTGCGACTGCAATCGACAGCGATTTTCAACCATTGAAATGAGTAGTAGCATAAGTATGTTGTTCAAATAAGTTCTTTTGAGCTACGAATCTGAAATCTACAAGGACTAAAATCTATTGTAGGCTTTACTGGGGAGCATCGTAATATGATCATTCAACAGGCACGCGATAGCATTTACGTTAATATAAAAAACCTTCAAAGCATGGAATCTTAGTTGCCAGGCAACGCACACAGTCTCATGCGTTAGGGGGCCACTCGCACACACAAGCAGCATATTCTCGTTTGCTCACTTAATCCAGAACCAAAGATTCTTTGTGCAAGGGGAGAGCATGACTCAATCCAGTTGCGACTGCAATCGACAGCGATTTTCAACCATTGAAATGAGTAGTAGCATAAGTATGTTGTTCAAATAAGTTCTTTTGAGCTACGAATCTGAAATCTACAAGGACTAAAATCTATTGTAGGCTTTACTGGGGAGCATCGTAATATGATCATTCAACAGGCACGCGATAGCATTTACGTTAATATAAAAAACCTTCAAAGCATGGAATCTTAGTTGCCAGGCAACGCACACAGTCTCATGCGTTAGGGGGCCACTCGCACACACAAGCAGCATATTCTCGTTTGCTCACTTAATCCAGAACCAAAGATTCTTTGTGCAAGGGGAGAGCATGACTCAATCCAGTTGCGACTGCAATCGACAGCGATTTTCAACCATTGAAATGAGTAGTAGCATAAGTATGTTGTTCAAATAAGTTCTTTTGAGCTACGAATCTGAAATCTACAAGGACTAAAATCTATTGTAGGCTTTACTGGGGAGCATCGTAATATGATCATTCAACAGGCACGCGATAGCATTTACGTTAATATAAAAAACCTTCAAAGCATGGAATCTTAGTTGCCAGGCAACGCACACAGTCTCATGCGTTAGGGGGCCACTCGCACACACAAGCAGCATATTCTCGTTTGCTCACTTAATCCAGAACCAAAGATTCTTTGTGCAAGGGGAGAGCATGACTCAATCCAGTTGCGACTGCAATCGACAGCGATTTTCAACCATTGAAATGAGTAGTAGCATAAGTATGTTGTTCAAATAAGTTCTTTTGAGCTACGAATCTGAAATCTACAAGGACTAAAATCTATTGGAGGGTTTCCTGGGGAGCATCGTAATGTGATCATTCAACAGGCACGCGATAGCATTTACGTTAATAAAAAACCCTCAAAGCATGGAATCTTAGTTGCCAGGCAACGCACACAGTCTCATGCGTTAGGGGGCCACTCGCACACACAAGCAGCATATTCTCGTTTGCTCACTTAATCCAGAACCAAAGATTCTTTGTGCAAGGGGAGAGCATGACTCAATCCAGTTGCGACTGCAATCGACAGCGATTTTCAACCATTGAAATGAGTAGTAGCATAAGTATGTTGTTCAAATAAGTTCTTTTGAGCTACGAATCTGAAATCTACAAGGACTAAAATCTATTGTAGGCTTTACTGGGGAGCATCGTAATATGATCATTCAACAGGCACGCGATAGCATTTACGTTAATATAAAAAACCTTCAAAACATGGAATCTTAGTTGCCAGGCAACGCACACAGTCTCATGCGTTAGGGGGCCACTCGCACACACAAGCAGCATATTCTCGTTTGCTCACTTAATCCAGAACCAAAGATTCTTTGTGCAAGGGGAGAGCATGACTCAATCCAGTTGCGACTGCAATCGACAGCGATTTTCAACCATAGAAATGAGTAGTAGCATAAGTATGTTGTTCAAATAAGTTCTTTTGAGCTACGAATCTGAAATCTACAAGGACTAAAATCTATTGTAGGTTTTACTGGGGAGCATCGTAATATGATCATTCAACAGGCACGCGATAGCATTTACGTTAATATAAAAAACCTTCAAAGCATGGAATCTTAGTTGCCAGGCAACGCACACAGTCTCATGCGTTAGGGGGCCACTCGCACACACAAGCAGCATATTCTCGTTTGCTCACTTAATCCAGAACCAAAGATTCTTTGTGCAAGGGGAGAGCATGACTCAATCCAGTTGCGACTGCAATCGACAGCGATTTTCAACCATTGAAATGAGTAGTAGCATAAGTATGTTGTTCAAATAAGTTCTTTTGAGCTACGAATCTGAAATCTACAAGGACTAAAATCTATTGTAGGCTTTACTGGGGAGCATCGTAATATGATCATTCAACAGGCACGCGATAGCATTTACGTTAATATAAAAAACCTTCAAAACATGGAATCTTAGTTGCCAGGCAACGCACACAGTCTCATGCGTTAGGGGGCCACTCGCACACACAAGCAGCATATTCTCGTTTGCTCACTTAATCCAAAACCAAAGATTCTTTGTGCAAGGGGAGAGCATGACTCAATACAGTTGCGACTGCAATCGACAGCGATTTTCAACCATTGAAATGAGTAGTAGCATAAGTATGTTGTTCAAATAAGTTCTTTTGAGCTACGAATCGGAAATCTACAAGGACTAAAATCTATTGGAGGGTTTCCTGGGGAGCATCGTAATGTGATCATTCAACAGGCACGCGATAGCATTCACGTTAATAAAAAAAACCTTCAAAGCATGGAATCTTAGTTGCCAGGCAACGCACACAGTCTCATGCGTTAGGGGGCCACTCGCACACACAAGCAGCATATTCTCGTTTGCTCACTTAATCCAAAACCAAAGATTCTTTGTGCAAGGGGAGAGCATGACTCAATCCAGTTGCGACTGCAATCGACAGCGATTTTCAACCATTGAAATGAGTAGTAGCATAAGTATGTTGTTCAAATAAGTTCTTTTGAGCTACGAATCGGAAATCTACAAGGACTAAAATCTATTGGAGGGTTTCCTGGGGAGCATCGTAATGTGATCATTCAACAGGCACGCGATAGCATTCACGTTAATAAAAAAAACCTTCAAAGCATGGAATCTTAGTTGCCAGGCAACGCACACAGTCTCATGCGTTAGGGGGCCACTCGCACACACAAGCAGCATATTCTCGTTTGCTCACTTAATCCAAAACCAAAGATTCTTTGTGCAAGGGGAGAGCATGACTCAATCCAGTTGCGACTGCAATCGACAGCGATTTTCAACCATTGAAATGAGTAGTAGCATAAGTATGTTGTTCAAATAAGTTCTTTTGAGCTACGAATCGGAAATCTACAAGGACTAAAATCTATTGGAGGGTTTCCTGGGGAGCATCGTAATGTGATCATTCAACAGGCACGCGATAGCATTTACGTTAATAAAAAACCCTCAAAGCATGGAATCTTAGTTGCCAGGCAACGCACACAGTCTCATGCGTTAGGGGGCCACTCGCGCACACAAGCAGCATATTCTCGTTTGCTCACTTAATCCAAAACCAAAGATTCTTTGTGCAATGGGAGAGCATGACTCAATCCAGTTGCGACTGCAATCGACAGCGATTTTCAACCATAGAAATGAGTAGTAGCATAAGTATGTTGTTCAAATAAGTTCTTTTGAGCTACGAATCTGAAATCTACAAGGACTAAAATCTATTGTAGGTTTTACTGGGGAGCATCGTAATATGATCATTCAACAGGCACGCGATAGCATTTACGTTAATATAAAAAACCTTCAAAGCATGGAATCTTAGTTGCCAGGCAACGCACACAGTCTCATGCGTTAGGGGGCCACTCGCACACACAAGCAGCATATTCTCGTTTGCTCACTTAATCCAGAACCAAAGATTCTTTGTGCAAGGGGAGAGCATGACTCAATCCAGTTGCGACTGCAATCGACAGCGATTTTCAACCATTGAAATGAGTAGTAGCATAAGTATGTTGTTCAAATAAGTTCTTTTGAGCTACGAATCTGAAATCTACAAGGACTAAAATCTATTGTAGGCTTTACTGGGGAGCATCGTAATATGATCATTCAACAGGCACGCGATAGCATTTACGTTAATATAAAAAACCTTCAAAACATGGAATCTTAGTTGCCAGGCAACGCACACAGTCTCATGCGTTAGGGGGCCACTCGCACACACAAGCAGCATATTCTCGTTTGCTCACTTAATCCAGAACCAAAGATTCTTTGTGCAAGGGGAGAGCATGACTCAATCCAGTTGCGACTGCAATCGACAGCGATTTTCAACCATTGAAATGAGTAGTAGCATAAGTATGTTGTTCAAATAAGTTCTTTTGAGCTACGAATCTGAAATCTACAAGGACTAAAATCTATTGTAGGCTTTACTGGGGAGCATCGTAATATGATCATTCAACAGGCACGCGATAGCATTTACGTTAATATAAAAAACCTTCAAAGCATGGAATCTTAGTTGCCAGGCAACGCACACAGTCTCATGCGTTAGGGGGCCACTCGCACACACAAGCAGCATATTCTCGTTTGCTCACTTAATCCAGAACCAAAGATTCTTTGTGCAATGGGAGAGCATGACTCAATCCAGTTGCGACTGCAATCGACAGCGATTTTCAACCATTGAAATGAGTAGTAGCATAAGTATGTTGTTCAAATAAGTTCTTTTGAGCTACGAATCTGAAATCTACAAGGACTAAAATCTATTGGAGGGTTTCCTGGGGAGCATCGTAATGTGATCATTCAACAGGCACGCGATAGCATTCACGTTAATAAAAAAAACCTTCAAAGCATGGAATCTTAGTTGCCAGGCAACGCACACAGTCTCATGCGTTAGGGGGCCACTCGCACACACAAGCAGCATATTCTCGTTTGCTCACTTAATCCAGAACCAAAGATTCTTTGTGCAAGGGGAGAGCATGACTCAATCCAGTTGCGACTGCAATCGACAGCGATTTTCAACCATTGAAATGAGTAGTAGCATAAGTATGTTGTTCAAATAAGTTCTTTTGAGCTACGAATCTGAAATCTACAAGGACTAAAATCTATTGTAGGCTTTACTGGGGAGCATCGTAATATGATCATTCAACAGGCACGCGATAGCATTTACGTTAATATAAAAAACCTTCAAAACATGGAATCTTAGTTGCCAGGCAACGCACACAGTCTCATGCGTTAGGGGGCCACTCGCACACACAAGCAGCATATTCTCGTTTGCTCACTTAATCCAGAACCAAAGATTCTTTGTGCAAGGGGAGAGCATGACTCAATCCAGTTGCGACTGCAATCGACAGCGATTTTCAACCATTGAAATGAGTAGTAGCATAAGTATGTTGTTCAAATAAGTTCTTTTGAGCTACGAATCTGAAATCTACAAGGACTAAAATCTATTGTAGGCTTTACTGGGGAGCATCGTAATATGATCATTCAACAGGCACGCGATAGCATTTACGTTAATATAAAAAACCTTCAAAGCATGGAATCTTAGTTGCCAGGCAACGCACACAGTCTCATGCGTTAGGGGGCCACTCGCACACACAAGCAGCATATTCTCGTTTGCTCACTTAATCCAGAACCAAAGATTCTTTGTGCAAGGGGAGAGCATGACGCAATCCAGTTGCGACTGCAATCGACAGCGATTTTCAACCATTGAAATGAGTAGTAGCATAAGTATGTTGTTCAAATAAGTTCTTTTGAGCTACGAATCTGAAATCTACAAGGACTAAAATCTATTGTAGGCTTTACTGGGGAGCATCGTAATATGATCATTCAACAGGCACGCGATAGCATTTACGTTAATATAAAAAACCTTCAAAACATGGAATCTTAGTTGCCAGGCAACGCACACAGTCTCATGCGTTAGGGGGCCACTCGCACACACAAGCAGCATATTCTCGTTTGCTCACTTAATCCAGAACCAAAGATTCTTTGTGCAAGGGGAGAGCATGACGCAATCCAGTTGCGACTGCAATCGACAGCGATTTTCAACCATTGAAATGAGTAGTAGCATAAGTATGTTGTTCAAATAAGTTCTTTTGAGCTACGAATCTGAAATCTACAAGGACTAAAATCTATTGTAGGCTTTACTGGGGAGCATCGTAATATGATCATTCAACAGGCACGCGATAGCATTTACGTTAATATAAAAAACCTTCAAAACATGGAATCTTAGTTGCCAGGCAACGCACACAGTCTCATGCGTTAGGGGGCCACTCGCACACACAAGCAGCATATTCTCGTTTGCTCACTTAATCCAGAACCAAAGATTCTTTGTGCAAGGGGAGAGCATGACTCAATCCAGTTGCGACTGCAATCGACAGCGATTTTCAACCATTGAAATGAGTAGTAGCATAAGTATGTTGTTCAAATAAGTTCTTTTGAGCTACGAATCTGAAATCTACAAGGACTAAAATCTATTGTAGGCTTTACTGGGGAGCATCGTAATATGATCATTCAACAGGCACGCGATAGCATTTACGTTAATATAAAAAACCTTCAAAACATGGAATCTTAGTTGCCAGGCAACGCACACAGTCTCATGCGTTAGGGGGCCACTCGCACACACAAGCAGCATATTCTCGTTTGCTCACTTAATCCAGAACCAAAGATTCTTTGTGCAAGGGGAGAGCATGACGCAATCCAGTTGCGACTGCAATCGACAGCGATTTTCAACCATTGAAATGAGTAGTAGCATAAGTATGTTGTTCAAATAAGTTCTTTTGAGCTACGAATCTGAAATCTACAAGGACTAAAATCTATTGTAGGCTTTACTGGGGAGCATCGTAATATGATCATTCAACAGGCACGCGATAGCATTTACGTTAATATAAAAAACCTTCAAAACATGGAATCTTAGTTGCCAGGCAACGCACACAGTCTCATGCGTTAGGGGGCCACTCGCACACACAAGCAGCATATTCTCGTTTGCTCACTTAATCCAGAACCAAAGATTCTTTGTGCAAGGGGAGAGCATGACGCAATCCAGTTGCGACTGCAATCGACAGCGATTTTCAACCATTGAAATGAGTAGTAGCATAAGTATGTTGTTCAAATAAGTTCTTTTGAGCTACGAATCTGAAATCTACAAGGACTAAAATCTATTGTAGGCTTTACTGGGGAGCATCGTAATATGATCATTCAACAGGCACGCGATAGCATTTACGTTAATATAAAAAACCTTCAAAACATGGAATCTTAGTTGCCAGGCAACGCACACAGTCTCATGCGTTAGGGGGCCACTCGCACACACAAGCAGCATATTCTCGTTTGCTCACTTAATCCAGAACCAAAGATTCTTTGTGCAAGGGGAGAGCATGACTCAATCCAGTTGCGACTGCAATCGACAGCGATTTTCAACCATTGAAATGAGTAGTAGCATAAGTATGTTGTTCAAATAAGTTCTTTTGAGCTACGAATCTGAAATCTACAAGGACTAAAATCTATTGTAGGCTTTACTGGGGAGCATCGTAATATGATCATTCAACAGGCACGCGATAGCATTTACGTTAATATAAAAAACCTTCAAAACATGGAATCTTAGTTGCCAGGCAACGCACACAGTCTCATGCGTTAGGGGGCCACTCGCACACACAAGCAGCATATTCTCGTTTGCTCACTTAATCCAGAACCAAAGATTCTTTGTGCAAGGGGAGAGCATGACTCAATCCAGTTGCGACTGCAATCGACAGCGATTTTCAACCATTGAAATGAGTAGTAGCATAAGTATGTTGTTCAAATAAGTTCTTTTGAGCTACGAATCTGAAATCTACAAGGACTAAAATCTATTGTAGGCTTTACTGGGGAGCATCGTAATATGATCATTCAACAGGCACGCGATAGCATTTACGTTAATATAAAAAACCTTCAAAGCATGGAATCTTAGTTGCCAGGCAACGCACACAGTCTCATGCGTTAGGGGGCCACTCGCACACACAAGCAGCATATTCTCGTTTGCTCACTTAATCCAGAACCAAAGATTCTTTGTGCAAGGGGAGAGCATGACTCAATCCAGTTGCGACTGCAATCGACAGCGATTTTCAACCATTGAAATGAGTAGTAGCATAAGTATGTTGTTCAAATAAGTTCTTTTGAGCTACGAATCTGAAATCTACAAGGACTAAAATCTATTGTAGGCTTTACTGGGGAGCATCGTAATATGATCATTCAACAGGCACGCGATAGCATTTACGTTAATATAAAAAACCTTCAAAGCATGGAATCTTAGTTGCCAGGCAACGCACACAGTCTCATGCGTTAGGGGGCCACTCGCACACACAAGCAGCATATTCTCGTTTGCTCACTTAATCCAGAACCAAAGATTCTTTGTGCAAGGGGAGAGCATGACTCAATCCAGTTGCGACTGCAATCGACAGCGATTTTCAACCATTGAAATGAGTAGTAGCATAAGTATGTTGTTCAAATAAGTTCTTTTGAGCTACGAATCTGAAATCTACAAGGACTAAAATCTATTGTAGGCTTTACTGGGGAGCATCGTAATATGATCATTCAACAGGCACGCGATAGCATTTACGTTAATATAAAAAACCTTCAAAGCATGGAATCTTAGTTGCCAGGCAACGCACACAGTCTCATGCGTTAGGGGGCCACTCGCACACACAAGCAGCATATTCTCGTTTGCTCACTTAATCCAGAACCAAAGATTCTTTGTGCAAGGGGAGAGCATGACGCAATCCAGTTGCGACTGCAATCGACAGCGATTTTCAACCATAGAAATGAGTAGTAGCATAAGTATGTTGTTCAAATAAGTTCTTTTGAGCTACGAATCTGAAATCTACAAGGACTAAAATCTATTGTAGGCTTTACTGGGGAGCATCGTAATATGATCATTCAACAGGCACGCGATAGCATTTACGTTAATATAAAAAACCTTCAAAGCATGGAATCTTAGTTGCCAGGCAACGCACACAGTCTCATGCGTTAGGGGGCCACTCGCACACACAAGCAGCATATTCTCGTTTGCTCACTTAATCCAGAACCAAAGATTCTTTGTGCAAGGGGAGAGCATGACGCAATCCAGTTGCGACTGCAATCGACAGCGATTTTCAACCATTGAAATGAGTAGTAGCATAAGTATGTTGTTCAAATAAGTTCTTTTGAGCTACGAATCTGAAATCTACAAGGACTAAAATCTATTGTAGGCTTTACTGGGGAGCATCGTAATATGATCATTCAACAGGCACGCGATAGCATTTACGTTAATATAAAAAACCTTCAAAGCATGGAATCTTAGTTGCCAGGCAACGCACACAGTCTCATGCGTTAGGGGGCCACTCGCACACACAAGCAGCATATTCTCGTTTGCTCACTTAATCCAGAACCAAAGATTCTTTGTGCAAGGGGAGAGCATGACGCAATCCAGTTGCGACTGCAATCGACAGCGATTTTCAACCATTGAAATGAGTAGTAGCATAAGTATGTTGTTCAAATAAGTTCTTTTGAGCTACGAATCTGAAATCTACAAGGACTAAAATCTATTGTAGGCTTTACTGGGGAGCATCGTAATATGATCATTCAACAGGCACGCGATAGCATTTACGTTAATATAAAAAACCTTCAAAGCATGGAATCTTAGTTGCCAGGCAACGCACACAGTCTCATGCGTTAGGGGGCCACTCGCACACACAAGCAGCATATTCTCGTTTGCTCACTTAATCCAGAACCAAAGATTCTTTGTGCAAGGGGAGAGCATGACTCAATCCAGTTGCGACTGCAATCGACAGCGATTTTCAACCATTGAAATGAGTAGTAGCATAAGTATGTTGTTCAAATAAGTTCTTTTGAGCTACGAATCTGAAATCTACAAGGACTAAAATCTATTGTAGGCTTTACTGGGGAGCATCGTAATATGATCATTCAACAGGCACGCGATAGCATTTACGTTAATATAAAAAACCTTCAAAGCATGGAATCTTAGTTGCCAGGCAACGCACACAGTCTCATGCGTTAGGGGGCCACTCGCACACACAAGCAGCATATTCTCGTTTGCTCACTTAATCCAGAACCAAAGATTCTTTGTGCAAGGGGAGAGCATGACTCAATCCAGTTGCGACTGCAATCGACAGCGATTTTCAACCATTGAAATGAGTAGTAGCATAAGTATGTTGTTCAAATAAGTTCTTTTGAGCTACGAATCTGAAATCTACAAGGACTAAAATCTATTGTAGGCTTTACTGGGGAGCATCGTAATATGATCATTCAACAGGCACGCGATAGCATTTACGTTAATATAAAAAACCTTCAAAGCATGGAATCTTAGTTGCCAGGCAACGCACACAGTCTCATGCGTTAGGGGGCCACTCGCACACACAAGCAGCATATTCTCGTTTGCTCACTTAATCCAGAACCAAAGATTCTTTGTGCAAGGGGAGAGCATGACTCAATCCAGTTGCGACTGCAATCGACAGCGATTTTCAACCATTGAAATGAGTAGTAGCATAAGTATGTTGTTCAAATAAGTTCTTTTGAGCTACGAATCTGAAATCTACAAGGACTAAAATCTATTGTAGGCTTTACTGGGGAGCATCGTAATATGATCATTCAACAGGCACGCGATAGCATTTACGTTAATATAAAAAACCTTCAAAGCATGGAATCTTAGTTGCCAGGCAACGCACACAGTCTCATGCGTTAGGGGGCCACTCGCACACACAAGCAGCATATTCTCGTTTGCTCACTTAATCCAGAACCAAAGATTCTTTGTGCAAGGGGAGAGCATGACGCAATCCAGTTGCGACTGCAATCGACAGCGATTTTCAACCATAGAAATGAGTAGTAGCATAAGTATGTTGTTCAAATAAGTTCTTTTGAGCTACGAATCTGAAATCTACAAGGACTAAAATCTATTGTAGGCTTTACTGGGGAGCATCGTAATATGATCATTCAACAGGCACGCGATAGCATTTACGTTAATATAAAAAACCTTCAAAGCATGGAATCTTAGTTGCCAGGCAACGCACACAGTCTCATGCGTTAGGGGGCCACTCGCACACACAAGCAGCATATTCTCGTTTGCTCACTTAATCCAGAACCAAAGATTCTTTGTGCAAGGGGAGAGCATGACGCAATCCAGTTGCGACTGCAATCGACAGCGATTTTCAACCATTGAAATGAGTAGTAGCATAAGTATGTTGTTCAAATAAGTTCTTTTGAGCTACGAATCTGAAATCTACAAGGACTAAAATCTATTGTAGGCTTTACTGGGGAGCATCGTAATATGATCATTCAACAGGCACGCGATAGCATTTACGTTAATATAAAAAACCTTCAAAGCATGGAATCTTAGTTGCCAGGCAACGCACACAGTCTCATGCGTTAGGGGGCCACTCGCACACACAAGCAGCATATTCTCGTTTGCTCACTTAATCCAGAACCAAAGATTCTTTGTGCAAGGGGAGAGCATGACGCAATCCAGTTGCGACTGCAATCGACAGCGATTTTCAACCATTGAAATGAGTAGTAGCATAAGTATGTTGTTCAAATAAGTTCTTTTGAGCTACGAATCTGAAATCTACAAGGACTAAAATCTATTGTAGGCTTTACTGGGGAGCATCGTAATATGATCATTCAACAGGCACGCGATAGCATTTACGTTAATATAAAAAACCTTCAAAGCATGGAATCTTAGTTGCCAGGCAACGCACACAGTCTCATGCGTTAGGGGGCCACTCGCACACACAAGCAGCATATTCTCGTTTGCTCACTTAATCCAGAACCAAAGATTCTTTGTGCAAGGGGAGAGCATGACTCAATCCAGTTGCGACTGCAATCGACAGCGATTTTCAACCATTGAAATGAGTAGTAGCATAAGTATGTTGTTCAAATAAGTTCTTTTGAGCTACGAATCTGAAATCTACAAGGACTAAAATCTATTGTAGGCTTTACTGGGGAGCATCGTAATATGATCATTCAACAGGCACGCGATAGCATTTACGTTAATATAAAAAACCTTCAAAGCATGGAATCTTAGTTGCCAGGCAACGCACACAGTCTCATGCGTTAGGGGGCCACTCGCACACACAAGCAGCATATTCTCGTTTGCTCACTTAATCCAGAACCAAAGATTCTTTGTGCAAGGGGAGAGCATGACTCAATCCAGTTGCGACTGCAATCGACAGCGATTTTCAACCATTGAAATGAGTAGTAGCATAAGTATGTTGTTCAAATAAGTTCTTTTGAGCTACGAATCTGAAATCTACAAGGACTAAAATCTATTGTAGGCTTTACTGGGGAGCATCGTAATATGATCATTCAACAGGCACGCGATAGCATTTACGTTAATATAAAAAACCTTCAAAGCATGGAATCTTAGTTGCCAGGCAACGCACACAGTCTCATGCGTTAGGGGGCCACTCGCACACACAAGCAGCATATTCTCGTTTGCTCACTTAATCCAAAACCAAAGATTCTTTGTGCAATGGGAGAGCATGACTCAATCCAGTTGCGACTGCAATCGACAGCGATTTTCAACCATAGAAATGAGTAGTAGCATAAGTATGTTGTTCAAATAAGTTCTTTTGAGCTACGAATCTGAAATCTACAAGGACTAAAATCTATTGTAGGCTTTACTGGGGAGCATCGTAATATGATCATTCAACAGGCACGCGATAGCATTTACGTTAATATAAAAAACCTTCAAAGCATGGAATCTTAGTTGCCAGGCAACGCACACAGTCTCATGCGTTAGGGGGCCACTCGCACACACAAGCAGCATATTCTCGTTTGCTCACTTAATCCAGAACCAAAGATTCTTTGTGCAAGGGGAGAGCATGACTCAATCCAGTTGCGACTGCAATCGACAGCGATTTTCAACCATTGAAATGAGTAGTAGCATAAGTATGTTGTTCAAATAAGTTCTTTTGAGCTACGAATCTGAAATCTACAAGGACTAAAATCTATTGTAGGCTTTACTGGGGAGCATCGTAATATGATCATTCAACAGGCACGCGATAGCATTTACGTTAATATAAAAAACCTTCAAAGCATGGAATCTTAGTTGCCAGGCAACGCACACAGTCTCATGCGTTAGGGGGCCACTCGCACACACAAGCAGCATATTCTCGTTTGCTCACTTAATCCAGAACCAAAGATTCTTTGTGCAAGGGGAGAGCATGACTCAATCCAGTTGCGACTGCAATCGACAGCGATTTTCAACCATTGAAATGAGTAGTAGCATAAGTATGTTGTTCAAATAAGTTCTTTTGAGCTACGAATCTGAAATCTACAAGGACTAAAATCTATTGTAGGCTTTACTGGGGAGCATCGTAATATGATCATTCAACAGGCACGCGATAGCATTTACGTTAATATAAAAAACCTTCAAAGCATGGAATCTTAGTTGCCAGGCAACGCACACAGTCTCATGCGTTAGGGGGCCACTCGCACACACAAGCAGCATATTCTCGTTTGCTCACTTAATCCAGAACCAAAGATTCTTTGTGCAAGGGGAGAGCATGACTCAATCCAGTTGCGACTGCAATCGACAGCGATTTTCAACCATTGAAATGAGTAGTAGCATAAGTATGTTGTTCAAATAAGTTCTTTTGAGCTACGAATCTGAAATCTACAAGGACTAAAATCTATTGGAGGGTTTCCTGGGGAGCATCGTAATGTGATCATTCAACAGGCACGCGATAGCATTCACGTTAATAAAAAAAACCTTCAAAGCATGGAATCTTAGTTGCCAGGCAACGCACACAGTCTCATGCGTTAGGGGGCCACTCGCACACACAAGCAGCATATTCTCGTTTGCTCACTTAATCCAGAACCAAAGATTCTTTGTGCAAGGGGAGAGCATGACTCAATCCAGTTGCGACTGCAATCGACAGCGATTTTCAACCATTGAAATGAGTAGTAGCATAAGTATGTTGTTCAAATAAGTTCTTTTGAGCTACGAATCTGAAATCTACAAGGACTAAAATCTATTGTAGGCTTTACTGGGGAGCATCGTAATATGATCATTCAACAGGCACGCGATAGCATTTACGTTAATATAAAAAACCTTCAAAGCATGGAATCTTAGTTGCCAGGCAACGCACACAGTCTCATGCGTTAGGGGGCCACTCGCACACACAAGCAGCATATTCTCGTTTGCTCACTTAATCCAGAACCAAAGATTCTTTGTGCAAGGGGAGAGCATGACTCAATCCAATTGCGACTGCAATCGACAGCGATTTTCAACCATTGAAATGAGTAGTAGCATAAGTATGTTGTTCAAATAAGTTCTTTTGAGCTACGAATCTGAAATCTACAAGGACTAAAATCTATTGTAGGCTTTACTGGGGAGCATCGTAATATGATCATTCAACAGGCACGCGATAGCATTTACGTTAATATAAAAAACCTTCAAAGCATGGAATCTTAGTTGCCAGGCAACGCACACAGTCTCATGCGTTAGGGGGCCACTCGCACACACAAGCAGCATATTCTCGTTTGCTCACTTAATCCAGAACCAAAGATTCTTTGTGCAAGGGGAGAGCATGACGCAATCCAGTTGCGACTGCAATCGACAGCGATTTTCAACCATAGAAATGAGTAGTAGCATAAGTATGTTGTTCAAATAAGTTCTTTTGAGCTACGAATCTGAAATCTACAAGGACTAAAATCTATTGTAGGCTTTACTGGGGAGCATCGTAATATGATCATTCAACAGGCACGCGATAGCATTTACGTTAATATAAAAAACCTTCAAAGCATGGAATCTTAGTTGCCAGGCAACGCACACAGTCTCATGCGTTAGGGGGCCACTCGCACACACAAGCAGCATATTCTCGTTTGCTCACTTAATCCAGAACCAAAGATTCTTTGTGCAAGGGGAGAGCATGACTCAATCCAGTTGCGACTGCAATCGACAGCGATTTTCAACCATTGAAATGAGTAGTAGCATAAGTATGTTGTTCAAATAAGTTCTTTTGAGCTACGAATCTGAAATCTACAAGGACTAAAATCTATTGTAGGCTTTACTGGGGAGCATCGTAATATGATCATTCAACAGGCACGCGATAGCATTTACGTTAATATAAAAAACCTTCAAAGCATGGAATCTTAGTTGCCAGGCAACGCACACAGTCTCATGCGTTAGGGGGCCACTCGCACACACAAGCAGCATATTCTCGTTTGCTCACTTAATCCAGAACCAAAGATTCTTTGTGCAAGGGGAGAGCATGACTCAATCCAGTTGCGACTGCAATCGACAGCGATTTTCAACCATTGAAATGAGTAGTAGCATAAGTATGTTGTTCAAATAAGTTCTTTTGAGCTACGAATCTGAAATCTACAAGGACTAAAATCTATTGTAGGCTTTACTGGGGAGCATCGTAATATGATCATTCAACAGGCACGCGATAGCATTTACGTTAATATAAAAAACCTTCAAAACATGGAATCTTAGTTGCCAGGCAACGCACACAGTCTCATGCGTTAGGGGGCCACTCGCACACACAAGCAGCATATTCTCGTTTGCTCACTTAATCCAGAACCAAAGATTCTTTGTGCAAGGGGAGAGCATGACTCAATCCAGTTGCGACTGCAATCGACAGCGATTTTCAACCATTGAAATGAGTAGTAGCATAAGTATGTTGTTCAAATAAGTTCTTTTGAGCTACGAATCTGAAATCTACAAGGACTAAAATCTATTGTAGGCTTTACTGGGGAGCATCGTAATATGATCATTCAACAGGCACGCGATAGCATTTACGTTAATATAAAAAACCTTCAAAGCATGGAATCTTAGTTGCCAGGCAACGCACACAGTCTCATGCGTTAGGGGGCCACTCGCACACACAAGCAGCATATTCTCGTTTGCTCACTTAATCCAGAACCAAAGATTCTATGTGCAAGGGGAGAGCATGACTCAATCCAGTTGCGACTGCAATCGACAGCGATTTTCAACCATTGAAATGAGTAGTAGCATAAGTATGTTGTTCAAATAAGTTCTTTTGAGCTACGAATCTGAAATCTACAAGGACTAAAATCTATTGTAGGCTTTACTGGGGAGCATCGTAATATGATCATTCAACAGGCACGCGATAGCATTTACGTTAATATAAAAAACCTTCAAAGCATGGAATCTTAGTTGCCAGGCAACGCACACAGTCTCATGCGTTAGGGGCCAACCCCCACACACAAGCAGCATATTCTCGTTTGCTCACTTAATCCAGAACCAAAGATTCTTTGTGCAAGGGGAGAGCATGACTCAATCCAGTTGCGACTGCAATCGACAGCGATTTTCAACCATTGAAATGAGTAGTAGCATAAGTATGTTGTTCAAATAAGTTCTTTTGAGCTACGAATCTGAAATCTACAAGGACTAAAATCTATTGTAGGCTTTACTGGGGAGCATCGTAATATGATCATTCAACAGGCACGCGATAGCATTTACGTTAATATAAAAAACCTTCAAAGCATGGAATCTTAGTTGCCAGGCAACGCACACAGTCTCATGCGTTAGGGGGCCACTCGCACACACAAGCAGCATATTCTCGTTTGCTCACTTAATCCAGAACCAAAGATTCTTTGTGCAAGGGGAGAGCATGACGCAATCCAGTTGCGACTGCAATCGACAGCGATTTTCAACCATAGAAATGAGTAGTAGCATAAGTATGTTGTTCAAATAAGTTCTTTTGAGCTACGAATCTGAAATCTACAAGGACTAAAATCTATTGTAGGCTTTACTGGGGAGCATCGTAATATGATCATTCAACAGGCACGCGATAGCATTTACGTTAATATAAAAAACCTTCAAAGCATGGAATCTTAGTTGCCAGGCAACGCACACAGTCTCATGCGTTAGGGGGCCACTCGCACACACAAGCAGCATATTCTCGTTTGCTCACTTAATCCAAAACCAAAGATTCTTTGTGCAAGGGGAGAGCATGACGCAATCCAGTTGCGACTGCAATCGACAGCGATTTTCAACCATAGAAATGAGTAGTAGCATAAGTATGTTGTTCAAATAAGTTCTTTTGAGCTACGAATCTGAAATCTACAAGGACTAAAATCTATTGGAGGGTTTCCTGGGGAGCATCGTAATGTGATCATTCAACAGGCACGCGATAGCATTCACGTTAATAAAAAAAACCTTCAAAGCATGGAATCTTAGTTGCCAGGCAACGCACACAGTCTCATGCGTTAGGGGGCCACTCGCACACACAAGCAGCATATTCTCGTTTGCTCACTTAATCCAAAACCAAAGATTCTTTGTGCAAGGGGAGAGCATGACTCAATACAGTTGCGACTGCAATCGACAGCGATTTTCAACCATTGAAATGAGTAGTAGCATAAGTATGTTGTTCAAATAAGTTCTTTTGAGCTACGAATCGGAAATCTACAAGGACTAAAATCTATTGGAGGGTTTCCTGGGGAGCATCGTAATGTGATCATTCAACAGGCACGCGATAGCATTCACGTTAATAAAAAAAACCTTCAAAGCATGGAATCTTAGTTGCCAGGCAACGCACACAGTCTCATGCGTTGGGGGGCCACTCGCACACACAAGCAGCATATTCTCGTTTGCTCACTTAATCCAAAACCAAAGATTCTTTGTGCAAGGGGAGAGCATGACTCAATCCAGTTGCGACTGCAATCGACAGCGATTTTCAACCATTGAAATGAGTAGTAGCATAAGTATGTTGTTCAAATAAGTTCTTTTGAGCTACGAATCTGAAATCTACAAGGACTAAAATCTATTGGAGGGTTTCCTGGGGAGCATCGTAATGTGATCATTCAACAGGCACGCGATAGCATTCACGTTAATAAAAAAAACCTTCAAAGCATGGAATCTTAGTTGCCAGGCAACGCACACAGTCTCATGCGTTAGGGGGCCACTCGCACACACAAGCAGCATATTCTCGTTTGCTCACTTAATCCAGAACCAAAGATTCTTTGTGCAAGGGGAGAGCATGATTCAATCCAGTTGCGACTGCAATCGACAGCGATTTTCAACCATTGAAATGAGTAGTAGCATAAGTATGTTGTTCAAATAAGTTCTTTTGAGCTACGAATCTGAAATCTACAAGGACTAAAATCTATTGGAGGGTTTCCTGGGGAGCATCGTAATGTGATCATTCAACAGGCACGCGATAGCATTCACGTTAATATAAAAAACCTTCAAAGCATGGAATCTTAGTTGCCAGGCAACGCACACAGTCTCATGCGTTAGGGGGCCACTCGCACACACAAGCAGCATATTCTCGTTTGCTCACTTAATCCAGAACCAAAGATTCTTTGTGCAAGGGGAGAGCATGACTCAATCCAGTTGCGACTGCAATCGACAGCGATTTTCAACCATTGAAATGAGTAGTAGCATAAGTATGTTGTTCAAATAAGTTCTTTTGAGCTACGAATCTGAAATCTACAAGGACTAAAATCTATTGGAGGGTTTCCTGGGGAGCATCGTAATGTGATCATTCAACAGGCACGCGATAGCATTCACGTTAATAAAAAAAACCTTCAAAGCATGGAATCTTAGTTGCCAGGCAACGCACACAGTCTCATGCGTTGGGGGGCCACTCGCACACACAAGCAGCATATTCTCGTTTGCTCACTTAATCCAAAACCAAAGATTCTTTGTGCAAGGGGAGAGCATGACTCAATCCAGTTGCGACTGCAATCGACAGCGATTTTCAACCATTGAAATGAGTAGTAGCATAAGTATGTTGTTCAAATAAGTTCTTTTGAGCTACGAATCTGAAATCTACAAGGACTAAAATCTATTGGAGGGTTTCCTGGGGAGCATCGTAATGTGATCATTCAACAGGCACGCGATAGCATTCACGTTAATAAAAAAAACCTTCAAAGCATGGAATCTTAGTTGCCAGGCAACGCACACAGTCTCATGCGTTAGGGGGCCACTCGCACACACAAGCAGCATATTCTCGTTTGCTCACTTAATCCAGAACCAAAGATTCTTTGTGCAAGGGGAGAGCATGACTCAATCCAGTTGCGACTGCAATCGACAGCGATTTTCAACCATTGAAATGAGTAGTAGCATAAGTATGTTGTTCAAATAAGTTCTTTTGAGCTACGAATCTGAAATCTACAAGGACTAAAATCTATTGGAGGGTTTCCTGGGGAGCATCGTAATGTGATCATTCAACAGGCACGCGATAGCATTCACGTTAATAAAAAAAACCTTCAAAGCATGGAATCTTAGTTGCCAGGCAACGCACACAGTCTCATGCGTTGGGGGGCCACTCGCACACACAAGCAGCATATTCTCGTTTGCTCACTTAATCCAAAACCAAAGATTCTTTGTGCAAGGGGAGAGCATGACTCAATCCAGTTGCGACTGCAATCGACAGCGATTTTCAACCATTGAAATGAGTAGTAGCATAAGTATGTTGTTCAAATAAGTTCTTTTGAGCTACGAATCTGAAATCTACAAGGACTAAAATCTATTGTAGGCTTTACTGGGGAGCATCGTAATATGATCATTCAACAGGCACGCGATAGCATTTACGTTAATATAAAAAACCTTCAAAGCATGGAATCTTAGTTGCCAGGCAACGCACACAGTCTCATGCGTTAGGGGGCCACTCGCACACACAAGCAGCATATTCTCGTTTGCTCACTTAATCCAGAACCAAAGATTCTTTGTGCAAGGGGAGAGCATGACTCAATCCAGTTGCGACTGCAATCGACAGCGATTTTCAACCATTGAAATGAGTAGTAGCATAAGTATGTTGTTCAAATAAGTTCTTTTGAGCTACGAATCTGAAATCTACAAGGACTAAAATCTATTGTAGGCTTTACTGGGGAGCATCGTAATATGATCATTCAACAGGCACGCGATAGCATTTACGTTAATATAAAAAACCTTCAAAGCATGGAATCTTAGTTGCCAGGCAACGCACACAGTCTCATGCGTTAGGGGGCCACTCGCACACACAAGCAGCATATTCTCGTTTGCTCACTTAATCCAGAACCAAAGATTCTTTGTGCAAGGGGAGAGCATGACTCAATCCAGTTGCGACTGCAATCGACAGCGATTTTCAACCATAGAAATGAGTAGTAGCATAAGTATGTTGTTCAAATAAGTTCTTTTGAGCTACGAATCTGAAATCTACAAGGACTAAAATCTATTGTAGGCTTTACTGGGGAGCATCGTAATATGATCATTCAACAGGCACGCGATAGCATTTACGTTAATATAAAAAACCTTCAAAGCATGGAATCTTAGTTGCCAGGCAACGCACACAGTCTCATGCGTTAGGGGGCCACTCGCACACACAAGCAGCATATTCTCGTTTGCTCACTTAATCCAGAACCAAAGATTCTTTGTGCAAGGGGAGAGCATGACGCAATCCAGTTGCGACTGCAATCGACAGCGATTTTCAACCATAGAAATGAGTAGTAGCATAAGTATGTTGTTCAAATAAGTTCTTTTGAGCTACGAATCGGAAATCTACGAGGACTAAAATCTATTGGAGGGTTTCCTGGGGAGCATCGTAATGTGATCATTCAACAGGCACGCGATAGCATTTACGTTAATATAAAAAACCTTCAAAGCATGAATTCTTAGTAGCCAGGCAACGCACACAGTCTCATGTGTTAGGGGGCCACTCGCACACACATGCAGCATATTCTCGTTTGCTCACTTAATCCAAAACCAAAGATTCTTTGTGCAAGGGGAGAGCATGACGCAATCCAGTTGCGACTGCAATCGACAGCGATTTTCAACCATAGAAATGAGTAGTAGCATAAGTATGTTGTTCAAATAAGTTCTTTTGAGCTACGAATCGGAAATCTACGAGGACTAAAATCTATTGGAGGGTTTCCTGGGGAGCATCGTAATGTGATCATTCAACAGGCACGCGATAGCATTTACGTTAATATAAAAAACCTTCAAAGCATGAATTCTTAGTTGCCAGGCAACGCACACAGTCTCATGTGTTAGGGGGCCACTCGCACACACATGCAGCATATTCTCGTTTGCTCACTTAATCCAAAACCAAAGATTCTTTGTGCAAGGGGAGAGCATGACGCAATCCAGTTGCGACTGCAATCGACAGCGATTTTCAACCATAGAAATGAGTAGTAGCATAAGTATGTTGTTCAAATAAGTTCTTTTGAGCTACGAATCGGAAATCTACGAGGACTAAAATCTATTGGAGGGTTTCCTGGGGAGCATCGTAATGTGATCATTCAACAGGCACGCGATAGCATTTACGTTAATATAAAAAACCTTCAAAGCATGAATTCTTAGTTGCCAGGCAACGCACACAGTCTCATGTGTTAGGGGGCCACTCGCACACACATGCAGCATATTCTCGTTTGCTCACTTAATCCAAAACCAAAGATTCTTTGTGCAAGGGGAGAGTATGACACAATCCAGTTGCGACTGCAATCGACAGCGATTTTCAACCATAGAAATGAGTAGTAGCATAAGTATGTTGTTCAAATAAGTTCTTTTGAGCTACGAATCGGAAATCTACAAGGACTAAAATCTATTGGAGGCTTTCCTGGGGAGCATCGTAATGTGATCATTCACCAGGCAAGCGATAGCATTTTTGTTAATCAAAAAAAGTCTGAAGGGGTGTGAAATTTTAGTTGCCAAGCCACGCACACAGCCTCTTGTTCAAGAGGGGAAAGTCGCACACAAGCAGCATATTGCCATTTTATTATTTAATCCCGAAGAGTTCTTTTCTCATGTTGAGTGCTTGACTCATTCCAATAGCGACATTGCTGAACAAGTAGACTAGTGTTTGTTGATACTAAATAAACAACCAAATGTATTGGTATGCGTTGAGCATGTATTAAACCCCTGGTGCTGATATCATTACCAACAGTCGTCGTTCAGCAATCGAAGCAGTCGAGTCGCATAAGTGGAGCGCAGCTCGCTCAAGTACAGTTTGTGTGTGTGCGTGCGTGTGTGAGAGTTGGTGTGTTTCATTCTGAGAGTTCAGGGTTTTGGGGGCAATAAAATGTTTTTTTAACGAACTGCAGTCCAAACCGGACTAAGTTATGTTGTGCGATGATGGTGAAGTCGCGTCTTCGCGAGAAAATGGCCGCGGACAGTTATGTCAGTGAGGTGGCAAAGTGAGCGGTATGCGTGTGCTATTTTTTAGAAGTGAAGCAGAACCGGCGCAAAATACGAACTTTTTAACATTGGAATTCCAGAGTGCATAGGAGTGCAGTGCATGTGACTCTTGGTCTCTAGACGGGTGCGAAACGAATTGCACCTTACCATCGAGGAACAGTGGGGTGACGATTCACCGAGAACATCAGTTTGTTAGTGAATGCACTCTTTTCGTTGCCTGGTTACGCGAGTGTTTTCTATGAGTGAGGAGCACACACTCAGCCGTACATACACACAAATATGTGCCGTGATTTTTCGTGAAGAACTTTTGTGGTGTTGCTAGTGCTGTGCGCCGTAGAAGCTGGATGCTGTGTTACTACGCTATACAGGGTGTACCATAAAAAATGAGAATTTGAGTTTTCTTTGCTATGTTTTGGAGTTTTTGTTTTTTTTTGTCTAAAACCAATATGGCATTATGAGGTATTGGTGTTTTCGTGAGACTCATATCATTCGTGAGACTCATATCAAATGAAATATTGTCTGATGAGAATCTTTACACGATTTATCCAGTAAGGTATTCCTGCACGAATAGGCTGCGAATGTTCCAGCGAACATAAAATTAAAGTTCGTTTTCAAACACACTGCTGGAATATTGGTGTTTGGAGCAGTTGTCTCCAATAGTTTGAAAATGCCTCCAGTTTTAAGAAAATCACATGTTAAAATGAATACTGATGTGTATATCATTTTTTTTAAGCAACGCGTTTTAGCATGGATTTGGAGCTATTGGAATGATTTTCTCATTTTTTATGGTACACCCCCAGTACTTCGCGGTGTGGTGCGCAGCAAGAAGACGTCGCGCTCCTCCCTGCACGCACACGCGCATAACGCACATCATCCTCATCATCCTCAGACAAGTAAGTGAATTTAAAATGCATAATTTAAACCCACACTGATGATTTCAGCAGAATACAATATGCTCTCCCTTACACACGCTTCACTAAGACATGATCTGCGGAGTCTTTCTTTTTTTATGTTTTCTTTTTCGAACATTTTTATCGAGACTAAATTATTTCTAAGAAAAATCATCTCATGTTTTCTTGTTTTTGATTAAACCAAAATGTCTGATTAAACCAAAATGTTTGATTAAACCTAACGTCGCACAATCAGATTGCATTCTTCGCGCCTCAGCGACTTGAAAAATATTCTTGGTCTTTCAAGATTACCTCTCGCCCAATTTTTTATCGCTTTCGAAATGGATGTTTTTTTATGGGGTTCTCTATGGTTTTGTGGTTCTCTATGTGCCTGGTCAAATTCATTTACCTCAGATGAAAAGGGAAGTTTTATGATAGTGTGCACTGTGCAGCCAGCGCTTATCGCACGACGGCAGCAGAAAAAGGCCTTTTCTGCGGTTTCCTCAGCGGAAAATGGAACAAAGAAAATACAATTCCTCGATTCCTCCAAACACGCGCAAGTTATACGGTGGCAGACATTCGTGTGACCTCACCTAGAGACTTAAGAGTAAAACGGCAATCATATATGAACGGATGCATTATTTTACGGTATCAATCTTTTATTGTGTTCGTGCACTTGTGGCTAGTAGGACTAGGATTTTGGCTCCTTTAAGCTAGACATTCGTATAGCCACAGTGAAAGAAAAAAATGATTTCGCCAAAATCGTTAAACCGTATTAAATGGTTGTATTTTTTGTTCAACAGTAGAACTATTCTAGATTATTTTAAGCTTTAGGATGGCTCTTTTTTATTACACCCTGGTTTTTAATTATTTTTTTAAAATAATTCGCCCAGGGTAACTGACACATAAATCAAGAACGACAAAAAATCAAGCTATTTTTGTTAAACGGTAATTCTAATCGCTCTGTTGTTTCAATTGTGGGTACGTATATGAAATCAATCCATAATTTCCTACGGAAAAGATCCAAAAGGTTGGTTAAGCCTCTATCGAAAACGATGAAAATAGTTTCCTAAGGGAATAAAAATCGATTTTAGCATGAATCAGCGAGAAATTGGCAATCTTTCGGGCAAATTAATGGCAATTTCGATGCAGCAGCAATAACCAGACCTATTTTATACATAACGGAGCATAAAGAAATCATAAAATTGGGAAAAAAACTCAAAGCAAAGCCAAAGTTGATCAATACCCAAAACGACCACCGGCTCATCTCCAATTAATTTGGAAACGCAAGTAAAATAAATGCAAAATGAAGTGAAGAACTTTTCAATGCAAATAAGCAATTTCTTGATAATTTCGAATGATAGAGCCATTATTGACATGATTTCAACCATGAGGGACCCACCATACCACCACGTAAGTTCAAAGCAAAAATTCGTTGGTGATTGTTTGGTGCCGAGTGTAACTTTCTCGTCACGTACAGCTTTCCACTATTTTAATTTCAACTCAAATGTTTTTAGAAATGTAAAAGGAGACTTTGCAAGATATTTTTGTTCATCTATCGGGGATTAAAGCCTTTTATTACAGGACAATAACACATAAATTTATTTTCATCAATAATTAAATGCATGGTTTGGAGACAAGAACATCTCTTTAACCAAGTATCCGGCATGCATTTCTTATTGCAATTACATGAAAAATTTTTGGGTTTTTTTTTATTTAGATGGGTTTCTTATAAAAATTGGTAAATTAAAAATAATTCGAGTTTAAGTCAGGCCGTTGACGACCGTTAGACTGAAATTAAATAGGAAACTCATTAAATCTATTCGGAACCCATGGCAAATTATAGTTTTGGATTTGTTAAATATGCAGGCAGTTATAAAAAAATACCAACTTGCACATTGTTTCTAAAAAACTATTAGAAAAATAGGTTTTTCATTAAGTGCGGCTGTACGAACGTCCATGTGAAATTTTAAATTTTCCTCATACTTTCTCGAAAACAGGTCCTACATGTTTTTCGTCAATAAGTGTTGTAAACAACGATAAAATAAACCGTTAGTATCATTCCAAACGAAAAAAAATAAAGGCTAGTTTGAGAGAAACGAGTAAAAACAGGAAAAAACTACCTGCGGCCATACGAATGTCTACCACTGTGCAAGGGATATATGGTCCTTGGTGATTAACCGGAAATGGTTTTTTGTTTTCGCTCGTGGTGTCTGGCGTTGGCGGAACTGCTGCACGATTCGCAACACTCCAACAAACCACCTCCTTCTTCGCTTTCTCCTTCTCTCGTTTTAACTTTCCATTCGTTCTCTCTCTCTGGCTCTCTCCCTCTGCTGCCTTAGCCTTGTTCAAGGCTCATAAATTCGACAGACAAAAAGGGTCAACCCATCTGGGTCAGCAAGTTACTCCAAGGTCTCCGTAGGTGCCTGCCTGTCTGAGGGCTTTTTGGGCTTTACCTTTTAACCTTGGGCTTGGTCCGCCCGGGGTCGCACTTGCGGAAAGGGAAAGTTTCTCACGGGTTTCGAGAACCCATGGCGACCGATCCCACCCTGGAACAGTACTTTGGCTGCGCAAGGTCGGCGTAAGGCTGTCGCGGCGTTGTCGTTTGCTTCATCTTTCCCATTGTTGTTGGTCGGGAGTGTCTCTGGATAAAAAAGCAGCTCATACAGCACCGTACCGATTCCTGCTGGGTGTTTCACACAGTTCACGCTGAATATATTCCCAAAAACACCCAAGAATCCAAAGGAGGCTAGGGACTTTGCATTGTGGACATGATCGGACGGATCAATGGTGTGTTCAATTCATCGATTGTCTCGTCCTATTTCCTTCTTCCATTTCGCACCTTCCGCCACAAAGGCCAGGCGTTCACTCTTTGGCAAAAAAAAGGTGAGCTGCTGAGCAGCCGAGCCGAGCAAAAAGTCGACCTCGGCTCGCTTTGATCGCTCGCACAAAAAACCATCCGAGACGCTGTTATTGCGACGCTTGTTTAGATCATTTTTCTCGACAGCAGACCTCGCTCGCCATCCTTATTTTTTTAAACATGCGCATCTTTTCGCCTCTGAACGGCTCAATCGGAAATTTACTCCAAACAAGCCACCCCGAAAACTAGCAGAGACCGATGAGCCGCACCCTTGGACGTGTCCTAAGCACGGATCTCGTGATCATGGATCTGGGGACTTTGATAGCGTGCCTACCTCCGTATACTGGACCATATCGCAGTGTCGAATAGTCCAGTGTTCGCTAAACATACAGCACAACGAACATCCGAACACCAAAGAATGCTCCGGCTAGCGAAGCATACAGATTGTTTACATAAGCTGCCACCAGACACCCTAACCAGCATCCGCATCACACAAATTGGTTATGCTGCCTCAGTTTTTTTTTTCATCTTCTGGCCTCTGCTTTTCAGTTGAAGCCAGCCTGCGACACTTGGAGAGCACTCGAACGAATCGACGCGACTCATTGCTTTCTCCGAGCCGCAGTCACGATCCGTTTCCGGTTCGCTCCGGGTGTGAGATCGTTTTTGACGCTTCAAAAATAACACATAAAACAAAAAACGCTGGCGCTGTAAGAAGCGGCTAATCGGTTGCCTACCAACAACAACCAATCAGCCTCAAAACCGGGCTGCGTCTTTAAGGAGGGACTTCGGTGTTTAATTTTATTCGTGACATATGTTTTAACCATTTTTCCCTGAAAGCTGGTCCTTTCAAGAGTATTGTGTAAAAGTTTAAAGTGTAAAGTGGATCAATCAAGGAAAAACTTAGGCAAAGATACAGATTTTTGAAAATCCGCGTTTCATACAAGGCTGCACGCTATTTTGAAGAGCGTTTCCCAAAACCAACGATTTCAAAATCGGTGCACATTCAATACCGTAAAAACTACTGGGCCGATCGATTTGATTTTTTTAACACACAATCTGAATACTCTTTGCCAGGAAGCCCCTTCAAGATTTCATGAAAATTGTTGATACTTTTTTTTAACAATTATGTAAAGCTCGTTTTTTTGGCAGAATCGCAAAAAGCATCATTTTTTTAACTTCACAAATCTGCCAAAAATCGAAAAATTGTAATATCAACAAAAACTCTCCGGGGATACCCAGATAACGAATATCGATTTGTATGTTTCAGATGATCCGTCATGTCGCTACGATGGACACCGTAAAAAGTAACTTTTCGTCGACACGCCTACCAAAATCTTATGCCATTGAATTAATGTTGCTCAAAACAATACCAAATATTCTTCAAAAGTTGTAGATTATTATGTCATTTATTTGAAAAAATACAGTTGAATGGTTACGTCTCAAAAAATCGTCAAAAACGGGCCATTTTTTGGCCCGAAAATACCGAAGTCTCCCCTGAATGGCGACGACGAGCGCGATAATTTTTGACAAAAATCAAAAAATCACAGAAACAATTGCCTAACCCTGGTGCACGCAGCATCCGAACGGGAACGGGAACGGGATACAACACAACTCCTGCAAAAGGGAAAGGGAAAGACGGGCGTGCGCGCGATTGTGTGTCAGAAAAGGTGCCAAGGGCATGTTCCGGGTGTTGTGTGTGCGCTCTCGCGCTCTCGTTCGTTCTCCGTTGATCCATTTTGGATGAATGGTGGAAATGAAAAAAGCCGCTACGTTTCCCGAACGCCTGGGCGCACAAACACGGGATATTGTGTGCCTTTTTGGGTGGCTTTTTGTTGGGTTTGTTGGTTTGTTGTCCAAAAACTAAGCATCGCTCACGTTGTCAACTTCCGCACATTTCGGAGACTTCGAGTGTTTAGTGGCAGTGATTTTTTTTTATCGAGCAAAAATATCGGCCATCCAAATGCGGACACGTTTGTCCGATTAGCGCCAACAATCCAATTTGAATTCGAGACTCCCTTTACGGCACACCATACCCGGGAGTGCCCTTGAGGTGCGTCGAGCCTAGCGGATATCGTCCCTTGGGGGGAAGGACTCCCGGCAGCACCCTCGTCTAATGATTAGAGGCGCACTTTGATTATCTTCTGTTAGTTTCTCATGAGTGCTAGGCATCCGCACTGGTCTCCGTGGTGTCTTATCTCGGCTAATGGTAGATCATAAATTATCTCTCTCTCTCTGTCTCTCTCTTTCGCTTTCCCTTAGTCTGTCTTCGACTGTCTTTCACCCTAAATCCCTCAGAGAGTAGCCGATGATGAGCTACGGGACCACGCGACCCTTCGTTCCCTCGGTCCCAAGAGTATTGCGGCGTTGTCTAGTTGGCCCTACAGGCACTGTAGAATCCCTCACTTATCGGACTCATTGCCGGACGATAGTGGCGTCGCGGAACTCATCCGGGAGTCGTTTGCATCTGCATCGTTGCATGCACCAGCGTATCCCGCGCGTCACCTTCGATCTAAATTCCTTAAATCAGAAGGGTGGCTCCGAGTGAGCGAGTGTGGTGTGATGGTGTGATTTATTGCACCTCAAGCGCTCGAAAGGTTCGTGTACAGCGACTGGAATCGATCGTGGGTGCACTAATCGGGTAGCAGAGAGTACAGGGTTCGTTTTCGGTGCCAACATTATTGGATTGCAACGGAAGCTCAACTCGCCGACACTCTCCAGTGCTCTCCAGTGCCGCTCTTCAGGCTCCCAAGCCTCTAGACCTTCGGGTAGATTAGGTTCGCGACATCGCGTGGTCGGCCGGTCGAGCCAAAGCTTCTGCCTATTTCCCCCAATAGTTGTGCGGGCTGCTTATGCGCACGGTCAGCTACATTGTTGCGTGTGCTGGACTACCAGGTGCACCCTGGGGGACGGACGGATGATGCCAGGACAATAATAAATCTAAATAAATGAAGTGAGAGTACTGGAACGAAATGATAAATAACTCACCACCACCACCACGACTACATGCTAGTCACCGACCGAGGGTGAAAGAAGGGAAAGCATACGCAGACACACGACAATTGCGCAAAGAATGGCCAAAAAGGCAGCAAAACGGAAAATCCGTAAATCCGTCCCCTGCCCCTAAGCCACCGGGCTCTCGTGTTACTTTTGCGGCGTTCGCGTCTGCGGGGAGCGGGGTGACGGTCATACGCTCAGCCAGCTTTCTATAGCCGCACTCACATTTTTCACGTATCTTCCAAACCGTTTTATTATTTTAGCTTCGGGATTTTGGGTCGTTATTAAGTGGAAAAAATATGAATAAAACCATCCAGTTTATTTGAATTATTTAGATTTTCGCCTTCTTTTCGATCATGTGTGATTTATGCACTGACAACTTTCTATAGCCGCACTGGCAAAATAAGTCAATATGTGGCGATTTAAACAAAAAAGCTGAGAATATTTTAAGGCAAAATAATTAGTTTACTTTCCCAAATCCGCAATAACTTGAAAAATTGTTGTAGTTTTTAATGTTGGTCAGATTTTTTGAAATATTGTGTACATATCTTCCCACGCTTCTAAAGCTGATATTTTATGCTCATTTATGCTACTGTATTGTTGTTATCGGCCTAAACAACGTGCTGATCGATTGACAAAAAAAAAATGATTTTGTAGGTATTAAACCATGGTTTCGTTAGAACTCTGGTGTTTTCTGGTTAATAAAAAATATTATGGAGATGGCAGCTCGAAAACATACCAGACAAGCTCGTGGAACTTGTATCTATTCTTTGAGGCCACCTTAGAAAGCGTAGACGCCAAATTGAGCTGCTCACGTAACAAAACACCAGTCTAATTATTGCAGATTCTTCACCAAAGTTCATCTCGAGAGGAGAAATTATGCTGTTCTTGGTGTAAATCTCTCCAACTGCCTGTGAAATCATCAGGGTTATCAGAATTAAACATCTTGATTGAAGATTAAAGAGAGACAAAGTTCGGATGCCAACAAAATATTCAAGATTTCATCTGCTGTAGAAATGTAACAATGAACGATCGTGCTGAACCTCCTCACCTGCCATGTTGAGTTTTACTAATTACAGACGGTTCTGCAGGTGTATTGAAGTTAAATTTAAATCATTCATTTGTTTTCGATCGGATTCTGTGAGGCGGTTGCGTCTTTTTGAAGATCCTTTTGTCCGCTTTATTTGATTTTGTTGTTCCACGACCAATGCACCATAAAACAACCTCGGCAAACTTAAATAATATGTTAGTATCTTCCACAACTTGTCTAAACGTTTTTTTTTCAAGAACCTGCTTCAACAAATTGTGGAAAAAACCATCTGACGGAATAAACACTCTAAGTACGGCTATAGGAATGTGCGAGTGCATAAATGCACATGATCGAAAAGAAGCCGAAAATCACAATGCATCCAATCAACTGGCCGGTTTTATTCATTTTTTTTACTTGAAATCGTCCCAAAAACCAACATTTGAAATAATATAACGGTTTAGAAGATACATGAAAAATGTGGGTGCGGCTATAGAAAGTTGTCTGAGTTTATTCGCCAGCAGTGTTGTGCAGTGACCAGCACCTACACAAAGTGTAGCTGTTATTATATGCCATTCCTGAGGGGAGCGGCACCGATTAAGATCAATACGTTCGTGTGCGTCAATTCAGACAATTACATTTGTTTTGTTGAGATTTATTTTTTACACTGTTTTGTGACTAAGGATTCCTGCAAGAACATTATGCAAAATTGCCTTTTTTAATGTGATGCCTTGAGCGTAGTTTTGAACAAATCTTCCCCAAAATGCAACCACATATTCTTGAAAAGTGGTAGTTTAGTAAAACATTCAAAAACAAAAAAATAAGTTGAACGGTTTCTTTATCAAAAAAAAAATCAACAACAATCAACTAATTAGCTTTAACCCTCCCCTGCGTTCGTGTCCCCTGTCGAACGGCATCGTCATTTTCAACCAGGCGGCCGGTCAAAAAGTGCCTCTTATCAAGAGGGGGCATTCTTTGCTCGTTTTGAACGTTGGTTGAGGAACAACAGAGCTTCCGCTTCCTGGGGAAGTAGATGGATGATTATTGGTGCGTAATTACTCAACATCACTTGGTTGTAATTTTAAACATTGCTGCGAGAAGGTGTGCCCAGATTAACTGAGATGTGATGCCCGGCGAGTGTGAGCCGAGGAAAGCCTGTGTCCTCTGAGTCCTCTCAATAAGTTGGCTCAGGATCGGGCGAAAATCGTATCGTTGGAAGGACCACTTGGTTGTTTGGCCAGGCTAATTACCAGTCCGCCACATTCACTGACTGACGCGCTCGACATCCACGCATCTCCGCGTCTGCATCTCGTTAATGGCAATGTAAGCGCCGACGACTTCAGAACCCTGTAGCAGAGCAGCGAAGCCGTGGAACTCGCACACAAAGCGACATGAATTGCTCTGCTCTCTCTCTCTCTCTCTCTCTCTCTCTCTCTCTCTCTCTCTCTCTCTCTCTGTGTGGGAAGATCCTTCAGGGCAGGTTCCGTGGAGCTGAGGGTAGGGTCTCTATGCACAATGTCCTTGCCCTGTACTACAACGCCGGAAAAAGGTAGATAGATAAATGCAGAGAGAAAGAGAGAGGAGAGAGAGAAAGAGAGAGGGAGAGAGGAAAAGAGACAGAATACAAGAGTGACGATAATATCCAACAAACGGTGCACCGACATTGCACTCCGGGACTTCATCTCGGCTTTGAGTTATAATTATATGCATATCGAGAATGATTGACGCATGAATAGGGCTGGCCTTGGGCAAAACAAATAAATAAATCTCATATCAATTGAATGAGCCCCCCCCGGGGGGCGGCTCCTTCTGGTTCATGGATCTCGTGGGGATTGCTTCGGCTTCGCGGATCGCGGATGCGGTGCAGTGTCTGCAGCGCTAGCATCTTGCTTTTTGTGGCAGCTCCTTCTTCTCTATATTTCTCTTTCTCTCTCTCTCTCTCTCTCTCTCTCTCTCTCTCTCTCTCTCTCTCTCTCTCTCTCTCTCTCTCTCCCTCGCTGTAGACCGAGTAAAAGGCTGGCTGACCGGTCTTGAGTAACTGGCGCAACTCGCCTTTAATGGCGGAGCGCAGGATTCGCACAAATAAAGACAAAAGGATCTCGCTGTTCGTGGTTACGTCAGCGGAAGCGGTGCGTATTTCCCTTTTTGGCCATGCCGCCACAGCTCCATGTTGCGCTCAGGTGATGGCCGGAATGGGTCAAAACCGTGACGTGACGTCACAGAGGGCGGGTTTGGCACGCACAACAGCTTGCGCTAAAGGGGTGGGACATTATTTTTTTTGTTACTAGCTAATTTACCCAATTTCCTACGGGTATACGGTATGTTTTTTTTCCTTTCGTCCACATTTCTTATCCTATTTCTAGCACGATATCATTTGAAGCATTTAACGTGTCTATCAGCTTGAGTTTTATCTTGAGCGCATGCCGGTTATAGAAGATACTGACCAAAAATAAGAAGAGTAAAAATAATTCATTGATATAGATAATTTATTATCATAAACAGCAGCCAGTCCACGGTTAATTCATAACAAATCCCCCATTTGAACAATGTGCTGGTAGTGAGTGTTATCTTCGTTAAAACAACAATTTAATGGTCACGCTGGATCCGATATCATGTGTTAAAGATCGGTGCCAATTGAATTCTTGTTGCTAACTGGAAAGCTATGCTCTCCATTTCCAAACTCATCATTCCCGAGAACACACTTGGTGCATGTTGGTGATGCAATGATTTGTGTCTTTGCACTCAGACTTTACCAATTCTGCGGAGAGGGATAAACACGCAAATTTTGCAGTTTTTTTTTCATAAGTACATATCACCACGAAACCATACACATATTCTGTTGAATGTGTTCAAATTTAGATGTTTTATACTCCTGATCGGCCATCAGGCTGTAATTGAATGATCCAAGGTTAAGACATTCCGCAAGATTTCCAAAGTTTTCCCGAGACCTATGACCAGGCCGTTTAGCTAGCAGATTCAAATACAGCTCAAACTCCAGTTGAAACATTCTCAAGATCGTTTCTTTTTTTATTTGAAATAGTGCAATATCATAATGAAAGCCCTATTTTGTTTGAAAAGGCAATTTCTTTCTCTAATGAACCATTTTGGGAATATCTTAAAATCGCATAGTCCCAGTATCTGGAAGGTCTTTCTTCCCCCTCTCAGCTTCTCTCTCTCTCTCTCTCTCTTTTTCCACTCTCTTTTTCGATCTCCCTCTTTCCAAACCAAACTTTGCCACATGCTATCTAACGCAACCAGCAACAACTGTGAGAGTTTTGGAGAAATTTGCTTGAAAACTTGTAGAGTTATGCGTTTTTCTAACACATTGGTATTTGGGAGGGCAGAGTAGGGAGAGGAATCCTGGGAAAAGGACCCCCGAACCTATCATCTGGGGTGATAAACTATCTTTGTGCCAAGTATAATAAAGATCGGCCCGGTAAATTTTGCGTGATGCGCGCACAAACAAATATACCAACCTGTTTTTATTTATAAGAATATAATTATGTAAAACTTGCTTTTTGAGGCAAAATCGTAAACCGAGTTGCATGTTTGGTTATGTGTCTTCTAGGAATTCAATTTTTAAACCCTTCCTTCCCACAAATCCACACCTTTCGCAGTGAGCTCGGAGAAACCCAATCTAAAGTACCAAGTGGTCAACGAGCTATAGCTCCCTCCCACGCACCCAGCGCTGATGTGGCGCGTATAATCGTGGTAAAAAAAGCGGGGATGAAATTACGCATCCGCTCTACTTCTCCTGCTTCCACTTCCTTGTGCCATCCCTAGCGTCATCTGTCTTCTGAAATGTCGAAATTGAATTCAGCATCAAATCGCGGATCTAATCGCGAAACGCGTTTCAAGTGGCACTCAGGGAGGCGAACAAGATGCAAGAAGAAGTACATTACGTCGAGTGTTGGTCAAAGCGTGAAGCGTAAAGAGAGGGTGACCATTCTAACCACCTTCACGCTGGCTAGGAGTTGCTGCATGGTGAACGAAGTGGTCCATTGGTCACTTCACTCTTCGGTTGCTGTTACTGCGGGTTGATCGTCTGGGGGGTTGACATCACAGGTTGAAGGTCACTCTCATCCCTAGTAATGACGTCAGCAACGAGAGCGTCAGGGATTTGCCATTTGCATTCCGTTTGCTATCCGGAGTGACTGGAGGCGTTCGATGATGGAGAATGCTGCCGTTCCGCCATGCACACATACAGACGCGTGCGCACACAATCGTCCATCGGCAGCATCTGCTGCTGCTGCTGCTGCTAAAGGATGACATTCGGCCTCGAGCATATGCTAATGTGCGGTGCAGTGAAGCCCACTGACACGTGCAGAGTCAAGCGGAGTGGGTAAAGGACATCCGGATGTTTCCGTACCATTCCCCCCCCCCCCCCCCCCCTGTCCATGCCGCTCACAGTAAGCGGTATGCGAAGGCCGAATGATGTAACCGTATGTTTATTGTATGATTTCTTTTTTTCCTTTTTTGACAAATCATTCAAAACGGGACGATAATTGGGAAGGAACAGGGCGCCTTCAGTTTCTGCTCGCTCTCTCTCTCTCTCTCTCTCTCTCTCTCTCTCTCTCTCTCTCTCTCTCTCTCTCTCTCTCTCTCTCTTTCTCGCACGCAATTCAAAGGGTTAGAGAGGTACGAAAGGTGGCTAGGGATGGGAATGATTTGTTTTCTTCCCGAAGCGAAGCCAATTTCTGTATTGTCGCCGTCTGCCGATATCCAGTTGTGCACCATGGGGATGATAATTTATGCCACACTTTAGTCTTTGATTTCTCACAAGCACGATCAGCAGCAGCAGCACCACCCACACAGGCATAGGGCTGCGGTACGATAGACCACAGCGCTACAACGCTAACCTAACGATAGACGATTATGTTTTTATGTTAAATGACTGGGCTCATAAAATAAAAACCGTTCGCCTCCCCCGACTCCCTGGCCTGCCCTAGAAGCCCTCGAAGTAACGGATGGTTCTTGCCAGACCTTTTTCTTTTTCATTCGTTAATTACTCATTCTATTCTTTCTCTCTCTCGCGCGCGCGCGTTCTACTCGCTGCAGTGGTACGGCCTTTCAAGGAAATTCCGAAAATTTTCATTCGTTCCATCACACAAACCCTTTAGCAGAAAGCAGTTCTTGCTAAATGTGTAAAAGAACATTTTGAAAACTATCTCTCGAATCAAAGGATGCGTCGGAACCATTTACCTGCGTTTTTTTTCATTTTTAATTATATATTTTTGCTTGAATGATTACATACACTGCTGGCCAATAAAATATGTAATTGTATGAAGCTGGTATAATTTGAACTGTACTCCGAAAACTGCACATACAATGTTCACCATCCTTATACTGTACTTACATACACTAGTTTACGTCATTTATGAGCAGTCTGGTTTGGCATGGTCAAGATAATAGGTACTTCGTTATATAAGCTGTTATTTCGCTCGACTTTTTGGCAAAAAGGCTTGTTTGTTTGTTCTTGCTACAATCTATTTTCAATTGTGAACCCAAGACACATCGTTGTTTCTTATTAGAACACTCAGAATGGGCAGAAGCAATCATTGCAACCCTGAGGAAAGAAAGGTTGTGAAAATTTGCTCAAGGAAGGTGCAAAGTACAAAAGGATCGCCAACGCACTAGGCAGATCAGTAAACTTTATGAGAAATGCTTTGTTTTGGAAAAAAACAACGGAAACGCGAGGTAGATAGAGAAAAACCAAACCAACGAGTGATCACCGCATAGCACTTTTGGCCAAAACTGATCCGTTTGCTTAGTCAAGAACGATTTGCTCACAAATAAACGATATTATTAACCCAAAAACTTGGTTTGTTGGAAATAATGTGTCAGTTTGGCCTTGGCCATGCCAATTTCTTGATTTAAACCCGATTGAATCCTGTGAAATACCTTAAAGAAAAGGCTAGCTGGATAACATTTTTCAAATAGAGATTCCATTCCGGTTAAAACTTGTTAGGATTTGGTCGATTACATGCATAGAAGAGTGCATAAAGCTCTTCAAAACAACGAGGGATACACTGGATATAGACTAATATTGGAATCACATATTGACATTTGATATAAGCAAATGAAAACCGTGTTAGTTAATTAATGTCTAACCTATTCACTGATTTACCTATTTTATTGGCCAGACATTTTTAACTCACTTCTATCATAATTAACAAATTCCTTGTCATTGTAATCGTTTTGCATTTTCTTTATATTATTTTTGGTTCTACTATGTTGTGCTGTCACTGGAATACCTGTGGATGCAATCGATTTTGAAAAATGACCGTAATATTGCAGCTTAAATACTGATACCTATTTTATTGGCCAGCAGTGTATGAGTACCAAGCAAATATGTAAATGTGTAGTAAAATTTCAGGCCATAGTTTTTGCCTTTTTGTGTAGCTGAAGATATGCTAAGCACATAGGGAATGGAAGGAGAAACCAATTATATGTGACCTGCAGGTAGAACATAAAAAAACATGCTCAAAATACACTATTAAAAAACCCCTAAATGCAAATGCATCTGGGTCTGGCCGGACACCATCCGTTGGTTCGTTCGGTACCGAAACATCCGTTGGAACGAGGGTTAACCAGAGAGAGAGAGAGAGAGAGAGAGAGAGAGAGAGAGAGAGAGAGAGAGAGAGAGAGAAAAGAGGGAGGAAGGGGATGTAAGAGAGAAATAGTGAGACCTTGAGCTGCCTTTTGGTACGTCTTCGCGAGCTTTCTCTCGGACTTTCTCCCATTGGTCCTGGCTGGAGTGCGCTGTTGACTCCTCTTGCGTGCCCCCCCGGCTTGTTACCTCGCGCACCAAACCGGAACTGCTTGGTCCGCCGCTCTGGCCCGGCAGGGGGGCGCTGGGCTGAGGCCAGGTCCTTCGAGATGGCGTACAATGGCGTATCGATTGCGCCAGATCATTCCTTCAGTGCCATCTTTAGCAGGGAAGTACGGCAAGCAAGGGGAAAAGTCAACAACAAATCCGACATATTGTGCGACAGTGGAGTCTTGCCGAGCTGCTGAGAGGGAACGGGGTTTTGCAATTATTCAAATGCCGAATCCCGAATTCACATTTGAAATCAATGTTTTGACAGCTCGTTGAGGAGGGGGGGGGGGGGGGGTGTATTGATTATTGCTATGCAGGCGTACACAGTGTCCCAGCGTCCAGCAACCCGGCAAAGAATGAGAAACAAAACGATTCATAAAGTAAAAATAACCGAAATAAAACTGTCGCGAGTGAGCAAATGACGTCTTAAAAAGAAAAAAAAACCCCGACGAAACGATCGTTCGATTTCATCCCCCCCATCCCCCTTTTGCACTCCATACCACCCTCCAACTCTGCCCAAATTCCACATACAACCCTCAAAACGACCCCACGGAACGATGTTCATAAATCATGTCCTTGCACGCCGGCCTTCCGAGCGGGGTCCGAGGGGTGGTCGCTTCCGGGGTGGTGTCTAGTACCGCAGAGCTGCTTGCTTCACCTGCCGGGGGTGGCCAGTTCAGTGTTCCCTCCACATCTTACCCATCCAACGGTGAACACCAATAAAAGCTCACCAAGGGGGCTCCTCCAAAGCGCGCGGGCGAACATGATGGCGAATGAAAGGGTGTGGGTGTGGGGAGAGCTTGGAGATGAAGAAAGCAAGCAGGCGACAATCAATCGGTGCAGCGTTGATGAGCTCCTCCCTCGGCCGCTCTCGAGTAGCGAAGCTCTGAAGCGTTTTGGTTACTGTGGCGGCGCAACCCCCCCCCCCCCCCCCCCCCCCCCGTCCCCTTCTCGCTAACACCAACAATCCACCCCCCTTCAACCCTCTCAAGCAGTCGCAGCCGATCTTTACGATCGATCCCCCGGGTGATATTTGGAATGATATTTTATCGACCGAACAACCCTACCGCTCACACCCTCCCAGTGCACCCCGCTCAGCGCATACGTCCAGGGGCGTGAAGGCGTCGTGTGGTTGCCGCGAGTGTGGCCTCGAATCGATCGAATTTGATTCGAATCGATCTCTACTCACTGTGATGAACGTCCTTATTGGGAAGTTTCGCCCATAAAACCATCAAACAGTCCAGGTCCTCCTCCTACACCTCTCTACCCACCCTCTCAGGTCACCCCTTTGCCACTTACTCGATCGCGTAGATATCGATCCAGTGCGCACGGGGTGCGATGGGTTTTCGTTTCGTTTTTTTCTCTCTCTCTCTCTTTTTCTAGAGAGCGACGACAACTGACTGAAGAGTCGTAAACAGCCAGCTAGTCCGGGCCTAAACCGTTCTCCGGTCTCGAATCTCGAATGCTCTCGAATATTAGAATCAGAATTCTATAGCACAGCCATGCGCTTGCGCTTAAATTGGATAAAATCCTCCCAAAGAACACCCGAAACACCCGGCCTTAATCACCTTAATATAATCGCTCGTTAGTTCTTGGTGCTTTCTGGCTGCGATCTTGGCCACCATGCGAACGATATCAAGCCCCTGGTCTTCCTCCTGGCCTGCAAACCGGTATCTTTAGCAGTAGAGGGAAGGTCCAGGAAGTGATCGAAATGCTCGCTGTTATGAGATTTAATTTTTGATCTATCAAAAAAAATCAAAAACACTGTGTTAACGGGGCTCCTTTAGTTTTTGTCAATTGCAGCGCGTTCTTTTCGAGTAGTTCATGATTTTCACACACTAAAACCACTTGCCAACGCTTTTTATACCATCTGCGATAGTTACTTGCATCATTGTCCACCTTCTTCCTTTCAAAATTTCTTTGGTTTCTCGTAAGCAAATAACTCAAGCAATACATGTTTACAGGATTCTTTTGATTGTAGTTGCTTATAGATCTTAGCATCAAGAACATTTTGTAACTGAAAAGAACTAAATATCCGATATTGACATTGATTAACGTTTCAGAGGTGATTCGGTCATTTCTGACCAAAAAAAGGCTCATTTTTGTAGCTTTTTTGTGACGTACACTCTACTTTTATTTTACTCAAGTGTATGGCATATTAAACAACATCTATTAAAGAATATCTCGTTCTTTTTTAGGGCAGATTTTTTTAAAAACTTCATCCATGGCATCATATTTAGGCAGTCATGTCTTCGAAAAGATACTTTTTACGGTGCCCATCGTAGCTGCGTGATGGGTTATCAGAAAAATATAAATCCATATTCTTTTGATAGATTATAAGTTTATCAAGGTAGCTCCCTTGACTCTTGTTTGAATTTCCAATTTTTCGATTGATGCCAGACTTTTGAAATTGAAAAAGGGATCACAATTATCAAACCGGGTTCGTCGCTTAATTCTTAAGGGCCAAGTCTTTTGATTCGCATCAAAAACAGTGCCCATCGTAGCTACCTGATGGGTCATCAGATAAATACAAATCAATAATCTTTTAGATTTTAAGTTTATCTAGGTAGCCCCCTCGAGTCTTTGTTAAATTCCCTATTATTCGATTTTTGGCAGATTTTTAAAGTTGGAAAAGTGATGCTTGTTGTCATTTTGCCTTAAAACACGATTGTTAAAGATTTGTTTAAAAAAAAGTATCAACAATTTTCATGAAATCACGACGAGGCTAACTGGCACAGAGCGTACAGATTATGTGTTAAAAATTTCGAATCGATCGGTTCAGTAGTTTTTACGGTACGATGGGCACCGACTTTGAAAACGATGGACTTTGGGAAACGCTCTACAAAGTAGGGGCTGCATGGAGCCCTTGTATGAAAAGCGGATTTTCAAAAATCTATAACATTGTCAGTTTTGCTTCCATTGATTCAAAACATTTTCACAATACTCTTGAAAGGATCAGATTTCAGGAGAAATGTTAAATATACGTGTCATAAAAAAAATTAAATACCGAAGTCCCCCCTTAGCTAAGACATTTGGATTGTGTTTACTTGAATTCGACTGATTTTCTTCAGTGTTAGGCCAATTAATTCACGAAAGTTGGGAATGCGAGGCTCAAAAAATGCGTTGGGCAAAATCAGGGAATCTACCTTGATTCTGTTGCCTTTGAATTATATTCAAGCCAAATCCGAACTCGCAGGGTTTTTGGGGGGGGCCCACCAGCGCAGGGCCCTGGGCATGCGACCATTGTGCCCAATGGGAATGATGGACCTGGTATCTGGTAACGTATGCATTAAAAAAAAAGATACAAAAGGGTGACTGGTGACAAAAAAAAACTATACCAGATAATTCCGTAAATTACACGTGGAAAGGAAGTTGATCAGTTTATTAATGACGCAACCTTCTGCAGCCACTTTGTAGAATAAATTTTCCCGATCACGACCAGTTCGGAGTTAAAGAACGGCAACTGATTGTTTGCCACTGCAAGCCCTTCTTGAGGAACTTGGTGTGTGAGTAAATTTCACTTTAGAGCTCACTTTCTTCCTACAGATATTAAAATGTGAAGTGCCTTTTATTAATTTGCCATCCAGGATGAGGTAGATATCGCGTTCATTCACCTCCGCCACGTCGCGATGCGCCGAAAAATTTAACTTGACAAACTTGGTCAACCGCTTTCGCTGCGACATTACTTGCTGCTCCGAGATTAGTGGCCGGGATTTCCGCTTTCTGACATGTATGCCTATTTTCTCCAGATACTTCTTAACTATTTGGACCATTGCACCGATCCCGCGGCCAGTCGCACGCATTGATCTGGAGACTTTTTCCTCGGTCTCGGTTGGATCAGCATCCTTTGGAGCTTTTCATCGGTCAGAGTCGTCTAGAACCATGCCTTCTTGTGATGATTCTTTTATTGATGGGCAATAGCCAAGCCAAGATCTTGCAGATACTGGAACGGCCATATCCGACACTCACAAAGTGTCACACGATAATCGTTTTGGACGCGTCAGCATACCGTTTTTGAAATGCGCAAACCTCAGAATGAAGTTGCTTCGCTTTTTTCACGATCACGATTAGAGTTCGACTGATAGAGCTTTCAAATTTTGTCTGATGACTCATGGATAACTGCTATTGATGGAGGATTTTTAGTTTCTGCACTGCAATTGACGGTTTGCCCGCGATTTTGTCTCTCTTTTTTTTTATTTAACGCATACGTTAGCATAATGCTGCGGAGCTTGTCAAGCTGCACAAGCGGAATTCCGGAACCCTTCATCGCCACAGGCCACATAGTTCGCCGCACGCCAACACTTCTAGCTAGCGTGCAAGTGCAAGGACAATTGGCGGTGGCAATCTGGATGTTATGATGGATGAAGCGCTTCTCTCGCGTTTGCGCGCGCGCACACATATCTTCATTGCTTGATGGCCGAAAACGGGTCCGGTGATGGCGAGCCTGAGCCGAAGCCAACCTACGCTCCAAAATAGACTGAATGCATTATTCAGTTCCACCGGCTAAGAGACGATGCCGCCGCCGCCGCCGCCACTGCCGCCACTGCCACCGTGGACCTAAAACTGGAATCGATTGGAATAAATTTCAGACAAACTGTCCACCGATCCATCCATCTATCCATCCAACCAGACGAAACCAAACGCGAAACCAAAAAGCAAGCCGCAACAAGCGGCGGGCACGGCTTCAGCGTGCCGTCACAGCATATCAGCATCATCTTCATCATCTTTTCCATCACCATCTCTCATCATCTGCGTGCGCGCTCCCTTTCACTGACGCGCGCGCTCTCCCTCTCTCTCTCTATCGCACTCTGCTTCTGCTTCACTCGAAATGCCAAGCTGCCAGCCAGCCAGCAACGTCGCTCTCTCAGACTTTCCAACACCCGGCTGCCGCTGGTTTGCTGCCACTGCGGGGGGTGATTAGTGAGGCTTTTGGGCCTTTTTTTCTTTTTTGTTTGGGGGGAAAAGATCGCTCGCTCAGTGCTGCAGTGTGTGCCAAATGTGTTCAGCACCGACAACCCCCCCTTTCGACGAGACTAGCCACCAAGATGGCTCCTAAATGGCGCCTCTCGATCGGCAAGAACTATTCGAGCCGTGAAGGGAGACGTGGTACGTCTGCAGCTTCAGCCACTTCAGTGGAGTGTGGTTTGAGCGCACGCACCTTGAAAAGGGCAAATCGTTGCGTAGCATTAGCGTTTGGCGTTAGTGTAGCCTCTTTCTCGTCCATGTGGTCATGAGTTTCCAACTTTCCGGAGCACCGGAGGTAGCAGCAGCAGCAGCAGCAATACTCGAGCCGCGAATGAAGAGCTCTCGACAGCTTCGACGCTGATTACCATGGACAGATAAGCGCGTACCCGGTACGCTGCCGACAAGCACGCACACACACTGCCACAGCTCTCGATCGTTATCACTTGCTGTCAGTTCTGTTGCTGCTGCTGCTGCTGCGCAGTGTGCTACGGTCCGAGGCACGGTTTTGTGGCAAGAAGATCGGCGGCAGCAGCCTAGACAACCAGTCAGTCAACAACCGCTAGGGCTAGGGCTTGACGCGAGAGCTCCGGAAGCATCGCAGCAGTCGTAGTCGCAGTCGCAGTCGCATTCACAGACGTCTCGTGTCCGTCAAGCGGCTGACAGGCGAACGATGGAACCTAGGAGAGCTCCCCTCACTTCGGCTTCTCTTTCCTTCACTCTACCGTCCTCTCCTTCGCCTCAAGACACATCAAGAGGCTTACCGCAGAGAGGTGTGGCGTTGGCGTAATCCTGGGCCAATGGGGCGCACCGGCGCCGGCACAAATGGCAATGCGCAACGGTTCCGCTACGCCTACGCACCAAACACACAGACTCGATGGAGCATCCTAGTCCATTCGGCTGCATAAAGCCCGAGCATAAATCTTCGCATCACGCCGGTTCCCATAACTCGATTTAGTCAACCGACGACTCACCGACTTTTATCGATTTTTTTTATGTTTTATGAACTTTTCGGTACGTTAGCGTGGAAAGGATCAAACGTGGTGTACCGCTTGGAGTACGGCTTATGGGCTAGGCATCGTTAGTCTCTTGGGGACACCGGTTTTTCGAGGATTTTGTTTTTTCATTCAAAACAACATTCAAACGTTTTTTCGCCCCTTCTTTGATTAATAACTTGCGAAATCTTTTAAAGTGGACGCTGGACGTTAAACGTCCCTTCGAGCATCTACACGAATTCCTTCGCGAATGTACCGGTACTACCCTGGGCTGGTTGTCCGGTGCAAGTGCTCTTCCCTCCGCCACTCGTCAACTACCAGGTGTATGCTCATTTTAGCGTTTTCTTTTGTCGGTAAAAGCACATTTTTTAAATAGAAAACCAATAAATAAATTATTCTAAGAATTTTCCGATGCTAGCTATACATTTTTCCTATTTCTTTTGGACAATTTGTGTCTACCATGCCCAAAGAATTATTCATTTAGCGACACAAACCTTGTCGTCATGCCATTTTCCGACAGCTTTATACAAATCGAAGTGCTGCTCGGCCCGATCATCGAAAAGTGGTGATATTTGGAATGGCCCAGGTCTAGTTAATAGAGGGGGGATGTATTGAATTCAAATAATTATGGGCCATTTTTGACAAGCGCGATTGGGCGTTTTCACAAAGAGATATCAACTTCTCATGTCTTTGATCCTAAATCGGCCTTGTTTCACGCAAAGCACGGTGCATTTTGATCATTTGCTGGTGCCTTAACAGTTTCACAAGGCTCATAATAGACGACACTCATCTGATTCCTCCAAACGCACAGAATTGTCATGTGTTTAGAGCGATTTGATCTTGCGGACGAAAATGATGGTTGGCTGGGATCTATTAAAAATTTCCAGTACCACATTGTCACCAGAGACCTACACAAGCACTTTACGTAATTTGATCGCCGATTATTCCTCGCTCGCTCGTTCCCCGTAAGATGTGGCATTTTGGCGCATTCTTAGAGAAGCGTTTGCTTAAGCGGGTTAAAACTATGTAAGTTTTTAGGGCGGCGGATAAATTTGTTATTAGGGGATGGATTTGTTTATTTATCTCGGATCCACCGTAGAAAAATGCAAGGAGTGGGCTTCCCAATCCATTATCATTCCACTTTATTCTTCTTGGTGGACAACCGAAGGAGTAAATCATTTGCTGACCTCTCTGGCAACTAAACCCAATCATGTTGTTTCGTTGAGCTTTGTTACATGCTCATTTTGAAGATTTGGTTGGGTGATTCAAGCTAAAATTCATTCGTTTACACCTTTTTTTAGCGGCACTGGGGTGCGGTATTTTTTATTTCGCTTCATAATAGTTCGAATATTTTTTTTTTGGTTTTGCGATTATTTGCGGTTGATTTTCAGGACGACTGGCACCGCTACTTGTATCCAAATGATTTATTATATTTAAACACTGGAAGCCTCTAACGAAATCTACTTATGGTTTTAAAGCATACATAGCATAAAAGCATAGCATAAAAACTGACACGCTTGAATTCAATCGCTTCGTTAAAGGGGGGCTTCGGTATTTAAATATGTTTGTACACATATTTTTAATATTTTACCCTTAATGCTTATCCTTTCAAGAACATTGTGTAAAAGTTTTGCATTAATCGAAGCAAAACTGACAAAGTTATAGATTTTTGAAATTCCGCGTTTCGGACAAGGCTCCATGCAGCCCCCTACTTTGAAGAGCGTTTCGAAAAAACCAACGCTTTCAAAGCCGGTGCCCATCGTACCGTAAAAACTACTGGGCCGATCGATTCGAAATTTTTAACACATAATTTGTACACTCTTTGCCTGGTAGCTCCGACGAGATATCATTAAAATTGCTGATACTGTTTTTCAAGCAAATTTTTAAAAATCGTGTTTTAAGGCAAAATGACAACAAGCATCACTTTTTCAACTTCAAAAATCTACCAAATATCGAAAAATAGAAAGTTCAACAAAAACTCGACGGGGCTACCTAGATAAACTTATAATCTTTCAAACGAGCATTACTTTGTATATTTCTGATGACCCATCCCGCAGCTACGATGAGCACCAGAAAAAGTATCTTGTCGTTGTCACGACTTCTTAAATTTGATGCCATGGATGAAGTTTTTAATCAGTCTTCCCCAAAATAGAACCAAATATTCTTCAAAAGTTGTAGTTTAATATACCATTGACTTGAAAAAATAAAGCTGAATGGTTTCGTCTCAAAAAATTGTCAAAAATGATCCTTGTTTTGGGAAGAAGAGAGGCAGAAGAGAGCCCACTAGCTTGTGAAGCATTTAATTTTTATTCAAGCAAAATTCAAAATCGCAGAGATTTTTGGTCCCCAAATTATTATTATGGTTTATGCAATTGTTTTTTTTTATCGGTGTTCCCGATCGTATCGTTTTACTTTCGTGAGTCGCACAAAGCACCAACGTGCCCGATTCCCTAGCTCCCAATAAATGCCCCGAAAAAGGTCCACTGATGGCCAGTTACATTTTCGGGGATCGCACCCCCGTACCAAAGCGATCGTAGCTGGCACCTTGGGACCGTGTCGTCCAGTGTCGACTGCGAGTTCAAGGCTGATCACGGATGGTGCTGTTGGGTGTATGTATTTTTTTTTTTTGTGTGCACCGCTGCTGCTCCAAGGGGCCATCGTATGTCATAAATGCAAATAGCACACTCTACCAGGGTGCATGGTGCAGCTGTAATCCGGCACTGGGTACCGGGTGGGATCTGGGCGTATCCTGGTATGTACGGGGGAGTCCAGATCCTGTGACGGGCAGGCCTTGCAGCAAAACCGTGGGACCGGCTCGGGGCACATTCCATCTTAGCGTTCGTTTTATGGAACCAAATTATGGTTTCTCCGACCCCAGGGGCCACCGTCTCTCCCCCGCGCAAAATGTGTCCGTGTCCGTGTCCGTATTAATTGCACCTCAGGCTCCGGGCCATTCCGGAACATGTCGGAACATGTTCAAGTCGTGCCGTGCCACCCCTTATACCACGGATTTCCAAGCTGGCGAAGAAAAAAAAGGGTTACCACAACCACACGCCGACCCGTGGAACATCCAACCGGAGCCGCAAATCCTTCATAAAAGGAGTTCAAGGATTTCATGGCCCGGACGTCTTCGGGTACACCATGGATCCGTGGAACCATCCGAAACTTCCAGAACACACACTTACTCTCTCTCTCTCTCTCTCTCTCTCTCTCTCTCTCTCTCTCTCTCTCTCTCTCTCTCTCTCTCTCTCTCTCGCCACGACACATTAGATATGGAGTCCCTTAGCCGAACGACAGCAAATTAGCCGCCATAAACGGACCGTGTGCTTTGCCGCGATCTTCTGGACACCACGAACCCCACGGTAACAAAAACGCAGAAGTAACAATAGAACATACCCACCAGCAGCCACCCATGCATCGCCCGAACCGAACCGAACCACCCCAAAAAAGGGGGAAGTAAAAAACGAAAAAAAAAGGAAAAAGGAAAGGAGTAAAACAGCGTAGCAAAAGGGATCGCGGAAGGATTTTACTGCTAATGAGATTTTCTCTGTGTCGGTTGTCGGCGCATGCCAAATTTAGGGGGGCGGGGGGGTGGTGGTGGTGGTGGGAGACGGTCTTCATTTCATTTCGACTGTACTATGAGTTATCGATGACGATCGGGGTACGATCCACGGTCGCCGCTGGAGACATAAATTAGTTTGCTTATAAATCGGGATGTTCTTTTGACTTCTAAAAAGAAAGAGAGAGAGACAGAGAGAGAGAGAAAGAAAGAGAGTGTAGTCTCCTGCCCAACACCATCATACATACTGATCTCCACAAGCGTGCTATAATTAGACTCTGTGCTGCTTGAACGAATACTTTTTTTATGGCGTACCGGCTGCCTTTACAACCATCTTCCCCCGCAACACCACGCGCACCACCGCAACCCGCGGAAACCGTGCAAAAATAAAGGCTTCGTTCGAGGTGCCAGATTTATGACTGCCACGGAACACACTCCACCCTGGTACCAGCAAAGCGTGGGCAAGCGATGCAAGGGTGAGGCTGGCGAGGGCTGGCTTGAGCTTGGCTTGAGCTTGAGCTTGGCCTGAGCCTTTCTTAAGAAGGATCCGCGATCACAGAAGCCATGTTACTTCGTTTCAGATCCTGGTCGACACCGGATGCGAGCGCCAAGGCTTGTACCACGGTCCAAAGTGTTGCTCGAAGAATAGTGTTTGTGTGCGTGCGTTTGTGTGGTGTGATATCGATACGTCGATACGTATCCTCGAGTATCAAACGAGCTGATCAAGCGCCACGGAGAGTGTCACCAGAAATGACTGTAGGAGAAGGAGAAAGAGCGTTGCGGATTGCGGAGAAACGGCGCTAGAAAAGGAAATGAAAAGGAAGCGCCCATCGAGAAGCAGCAGTGTCGTGCTGAGGAGCGTCGTCGTCGAGAAGCAAGAAGCAGCGTCTGATCGATCGTCCTTGGGTGCAACATGCGCAGCGAAAAGTGGCAGTTTGACCCAGTGTCTGGAGACGATAGTTACCACACGGGTAAACTACACCGCACAAAAGTAACCGCTAGCCGTTACTTCCACACGGTTAGCGGTGGTAACCTAATCATCCACATCACCGACACAGAACCGCGATCAAGGTAAGCAACGTTCAATGGCGGATCACCCAGCGAAATTAAAATAACACCACCCAGTTTTTTTTCTTATAAAAAGACGAATAATTAAGTTTCAATCAAATGCTTTCTGCTACATGTGCTAAAAACTGTTACGGATTAATCTAGCATAGGCTAGTTTTGTTTTGTTGGGTCGTTTTTTAGAAAATCTAGGAAAATAGCACCACTTATGATTTTCAACAAAATCCACTTGTATTTCTCAAAATTCATCATGGCTTTGACAATCGTTCATGAACTAACTGATTTCAATTATACAGCTGATTGCAATTAAATGCGATTCCAGCAATTAAACCAGTGTTTCGAGACAAAAAAAATCAAAGTTTCAAGCGTTAGATGACTGATTTGCTCTCAGTGCTCCAGAACTCGACATTTCAACATGTTTACACAATAAAACTGCTTTCCGTTTTCATAAACACGATGTGTAAGCGTATACCAAAAGGTTTTCTATGTGATTCAGATCCGGAAAACGGGTTGACCATTCGATAACTTCTGTATTTTTATCAGAAAACCACGTTTTGTGCGTTGTGAATGAAGAGTTGTAGCATTCTTTTGTTGAAAAACAAAGTCCTGACCCATCAATGCTGATTCAATAGTATCTCTCACATGAGTACATAATCCGCAAACTGCATTTTTATTGTTCCTTAAGCCAACGGATGCCTACTTGAGGCGGAAAAAGATTTCCAATATTTTCAATGTGTGAGCGCCCAAGTTCCTGCCCATCTCTAAATCTAGTCATTGCGCAAATCGAGCTAGTAGTATTGTAAGTCATCTAAACCATCAAGGTTGACCTGTTTTAATCTAAAATGATCGAGTTATTCCATTCTTCGGACAGGAAATGTGATTTTTCGCGAAGCTCAAATAATACACTTTACGTAGCTTAGTTAGTTTTTGTCCTCCTAGTCTTTTGAGTAACTCCAAGTGCTCACTACATGCCAGCATTTGTTGTACGTGAAGTGTAGTCACTGTCAGATCTAATTTTGCGCGGATTTATGATGTTGATCTTTTCTCATTCACTCAAATCTGTAGCATTGTCCTGTTATGCTTTGCGGAAACCCCACTTTCTCCCCACAATTCTCGATAGGATCAAGTTTATCGCTATTTTTCAACATTTTTCCATCAGCTGTGTGTGCGTGGTGAAGTATTTGAACCATTTTTCTGTTAGATAAGCTCGTTGATTATGATAAGTTATAATTTTTACCTTTCCCTCGAAAGTTAGATGGTCTGATGGAATCATAGGAACTAAATCAAAAGGAAAAAAATGATTCCACTACTAATTGCACGTACTTAGAGTCCACTTTCATAGTCCTGAAAACCAAAGCATAGTTCTTTAAAATGAGTGAAAAAAGTAAAATTAACCTGAGTTGGTGCTATTTTTATTTCGCACGGTTTTTTTTTATTAAAAATTGAGTTTAAATGTTCATACTAAACAAAAATATCCTTTATAGCAGTTCAAAACATTGATAGTGAGCACACGGATTAAATTAACATAGAGACTGGCATTGTTTCTAAGATTTTTGGAAAAATAATGCCGAAAAACATGGTTGTGCTATTTTAATTACGCGCAATTTAGCATGATGCATATCTGTTGTTCGTTTGTTTTTGATTTGTTAACTGTTCTTATTGCTAACATGCATTGGTGTTTGCTCTCTCCGCTTGTTTTCGACCATATAGCTGAAGTACTGGAAAAAGAAGAGCACAATAAAACGTTACTTTAGCGAAATACAGGAATGACGCTCAATATTGTCGCCGCTAATGGTCGTTAAATGGTCAATTGTGAAATACATTGCAGATCGCTTGATTATTTACAGGTATTGCGTATACACCCTCAAATAAAAGTGCCAGTCTGTCGTCGGTTCCATACCAATCCATCAACCACAAAAAGCAACCGCGTCCATCAACCAACTGCATCGACATTGTGGTAAGTGAAACTATTCGTGGCGAAGGGCCGAGGAGCTAAGTGAACACTTGCATTTCATTCCGCAGCTACAGATCCTTGACCAGGGCCATCTTTCCCATTGGGCACAATCATTCAGTGGTGGAGCCCCCCAAATCCCTCCGAGTTCGAATTTGGCTTGAATATAATTCAAAGGCAACCGATTCAAAGTAGATTCCCTGATTTTTCCCAACGCATTTTTGCACACCTTGCATTCCCAACTTTCGTGAATTAATTGGCCTAACACTGAAGAAATTCAGTCGACTTGAAGTTAATGCAATCCAAATGAAATTTCACATCTGGGATTTTTCTAAACTTCCTAGAATGTTCCATATCACTAATGTGCGACTCTAGATGGTGTATCATAAACTGACAAACATTCAGTAACTAATCTTGGAATTTAAGGAAATCAGAAGAAATCAGAAAGAGAACAACATGCCCTATTGACAAAAGGTGTTCCATGTGGCCCCTAATTTTTAATGGACCCAATAAGAGGCCAGATTTCTGGTTCTGCCATACAAAGCGGCCCCTTAAGGGGCTTCGGTATTTCTTTTTTTGTGAAGTTTATTTTAAACATGTCTCCTGAATGCTGATCTTATCAAGAATATTGAGTAAAAGTGTTGGATCAACCGTAGCAAAACTGACAAAGTTATAGATTTTTGATAATCCGCGTTTCATAGAAGGTTCCAGGCAGCTCGCTACTTTGAAGCGCGTTTCCCCAAAACCAACGTTTTCAAAGTCGGTACCCATTGTACCGTAAAAACTACTGCACAGTTCAATTTGAAATTTTTAACACATAATCAGTACACTTTTTGCCAGGTAGCCTCGTCGTGATTTCATGAAAATTGTTGATAAATTTTTTTTAAACAAATCATTAAAAATCGTGTTTTTAGACAAAATGACAAAAAGCACCACTTTTTCAACTTTAAAAATCTGCCAAAAATTCGAAAAATACAAACATACGAGATTAACAAAACTCGAGGGGGCTACCTAGATAAACTTAAATTCTAAAAGATTATTGATTTGTATTTATCTGATGACCCATCACGTAGCTACGATGGGCACCTTTTTTGATGCGAATCAAAAGACTTGGCCCTTAAGAATTAAGCGACGAACCCGGTTTGATAATTGTGATCACTTTTTCAATTTCAAAAATTCAATTTCAAAAGTTACTATCGTGCAAGTTACTATCGTAGATGGTGTAGAGGCGTTGGAAAGGGGTTTTAGTGTGTGAAAATCATGAACTACACGAAAAGAACGCGCTACAATTGACAAGAACAAAAGGGGCCCCGTTAACCAGTGTGCCCAGAGCCCCCCAGAGGCTAAAGACGGGCCGTGTCCTTGATAATTCATAAACGAACAAACGGATTTCTTTGAATGATGGAAAACAAAAATGTTGAACTATCCACCATAATTCTCATTTACGGTTGGTAAACTTAACCGGTTTTGTTCGCTGGTGGTTTGTGGAAAAACCTGTTTTTGCATCAGTTTCACCCGCCCATTAAAATGATCTCGCACGTCATCAGCCGTGCACGTAGAAATGCCATTCCAAATTTCGCTTCCAAATCATCCTAGCTAAGAACTGCTGAACCTTATACGGAATTCCAGAACCCTCCATCGCCACATGCCACTTCGCACGCCGCACGCCAACAGCTCTTCTAGTTCTGCAGTGACTGAACTGGCGTGCAAGTGCAAGGACAATTGGCGGTCGCGATCTGGATGTTATGATGGATGAGGCTGGCTTGGCTTGACCGGAGCATTACATAAGAAGGATCCGCGATCACAAAAACCATATATCTTCGTTTCAGATGCTGGTCTACACCGGATGCGTGCGCTAAGGATTGTGCCCAGGTGCTGTTCGTATAAACGTGATTGTGTGCGTGTGTTTGTGTTTGTGTGTGTAAGTGTGTTTGTGTATCAAGTGAATAATGTAACAACTTTCGGGATTAGCGGAGATGGCGATTCCGATCAACCCTTACATCCATCAACCACAAAAGCTACCATCAACCAACTACCATCAACCAACTGCATCGAAATTGTGGTAAGTGAAACTATGCCTCTATTCTATATGCCTCTCTGTCTCACACAAAAGTAGCCAACTCTTGTGCGACAAATGTTTCGGTGGAACTGAATTCTTTTCCCTTAAAGCTCACCGTTCTATTTGAAAATGAGAAATGTCTATTTCCTCGCACTGGCCTATCGTCAGGGTCACAGTTTGATTGCCTTTTGGTTGTGGTTATGGTTAATACAAGCCAAAAATGGGTTATTTTTTGATGATTGTTTGTGAAGAACCTATAACACTTTATGTTTTCAACTGGATGTTATATTAAAATACAACGCTTCAACAATATTTCATTCTCTTTTTGGGGGAGGTTTATTTAAAGCTTCATCCATTCCATTATCTTGTGTGGACGGCGTGTCTTCGATAAGGTGGCTTTTCTGGTGCCCATCGTAGCTGATGGGTCGCCTGAAAAACATAGGGTGCACCATAAGGAAGTATCCTATTTTAAAGTTGAATAACTCTGTCATTTTTCAGTCGATTTTGACAAATAGGACAGTTTCTGAAACTTTAGTGTACTAAAATGGCAGTAATGCATCACTTCACGTTGAAAGAGCGGATTGAAATTGAGACATTTTACATTGAAAATAATCAGTCAATAATGGAAACTGCGATTGTACAATGGATGATGAATAAATGATGGTATCCTCCTTTGCCGCAAATGACGGCGCTGGGAATTTTTATCTGTGGGTCTGTTTGAAAAATAAGGTTTTGCAAACAAATAGAAGGCTATGAAACAATTGAAAACAAATATTGGAGCTGAAATTGCCAAAATAACTTCCTATATGTTTTTTTATCATACATAAGGACGACGAGCCGTAAATACAATGAAAAATGCACGAAACGGGGTCGCTTTTTGTATGCCGACTGAAGGCGGTCATTTGAACGATATCATATTTTGAGTATGGCACAAGAAATGGCGTAGAATGACCTAAATAAAACTGGTTTATTTTCTAAAATCGGCTGAAAAATGACAGCGTTATTCATCTTTAAAATAGGATACATCCTGATGGCGCACCCTGTACAAATAAGCATTTTGTTTTGTTAGCGAATAAGTTTATCCTGGTAGACCCGTTGAGTTTTTTTTGATTTTCCTTTTTTTAACTTTTTGGCAGGTTTTTGATGTTCCTCGGCCCTGCCATGCTCCGACCTATTCATCATCATCATCAGCAGCAGCAGCAACAGGTGCGCCATCATCATCATCAGCAGCAGCAGCAACAACAATATCAACAAGAACAGCAGCCCCAGCAATCAATGGATACGTCCAGTGCACCGGGCGTTAGTGCCGCTCCCAGCGGCCAGCCTCCGATGGTGCAAATTCCACAAGTATTTATACGCTCCAATTAAATTCAGTTTAATTTACTAAAAGATGCAGTAGGAAGCAAGACACTGGTTTGATTCGCATAGCGCTATAAGTGGCATGTTATCAGTTTTGGAAAATCCCAGGTAAACGGGCGAATGCGTAATCTTGCACTATGATCATTCGGCACATTTCACATGTTCGATTTACACTTATAGCTTTGGACCTTTCGGATCCTTTCTTGGTTCTTCTTCTTCTTCTTTTTCATACCTGGACAAAGGTATTTTCTAGCAATATTATGTTCAGTTTCGTTAATGCCGTTGGTTAGTATCGTGTTGTCTTTCTATGATTGCGCACCGAGATATAACAGCACCGCCATCATCATCATCATCATCAGCAATAGCAGTAGCTGCAGGTGCGACATCATTTGTTCAACATTGTTAAAGCTTGAATATTTTCTTGCTCGATGATTTTCAAAATTATTTGATGTTTGAATGAATGGTGAGTTAACTATTGCGCTAGCACAATACACTCCAGGTTCTATCTCCTGTGATAGTTGAACGTAATCATTACGCATCTCATCGCACCTCGGATGGATGATAATCTTTCCATTTAAATTGTCTTCTATCGGAATTTCCATACTTTCCTAATTGTAATTGGCCTTTAGAATCCACGTATCATAATCAATCGAGCAGTGATATTGTGTTCAAAAAAATCTTGCCCGTTGGCTGGCATTTGAATGATTTGCGGCACTGCCTGGAACTTGTGCTGATTCGAGTGCTTTTACGCCGGCCTGAACAGCCATTTTTTCCAGTAACTGCCGTAGGAATGCTATTGCTGATGTAGGCTTGCTCCAACTCCACAGTGAGCTACTCAACCTGCTCAACATATTTGGTCACGTCGCCCGACTGTTTGGTTGCCTGTTTGGTTTAGTTGACTGTTGCTAAGTGCTGCGTACGTCCGGTTGAGTTTTTCGTTGTTTTCGTCATGCTCGGAAATTAACGTTGGAAGCGTCTTGAGCAGTTCTAGAGCCGTTGCCATTATTTATGCGCTTTGTTACAGGAACCGTGAAACGGCGGAGAACTGCCGTTTGTTAACTTCGCAGCCGAGAGGTCGATTGCCTCCTAACTGCTGCCACTTTTCACCAGCCCAATTGGCTGTTTTGGAGCGAACCTTCCCGCGAACCTAGAAGATGTTAGACCGTAGAATAAAAACACTACGCGAAGTTTCACGATTCAAATTCAACTCATTTTATTCCTAAAAATGTTCGGTATTTATACCTAAAATTGCAAGGCCAATCTTTCCCGCGACCATTCCTCTATTTACCTCTCCACCTCTTGTCATTGCCGCCTTAGACGTTATCTTGGCCTCATTCTCGCGTCTAGCAATTAGTATTCTGGATCATTCTTATTGTTATTCTTATTGCTCGACTTTTTTGTCTTTGGTGCCCTGATTCCTATTTTCTTTAACCAGTATGATTTGTTTCTCTTACGGGATTGTCACCCGATATATTGGCAGTGGGATATCGCTCATATTTCCGAGGTGACGGTAATTAGTGCTGAGTGCTTTTTCTAATTAGCTAATGATTTATGTTTATTGCTCCCGATCGCGCATGGTGTGATGCTGCGCAATGAGATTATGTTGAGCGCGCGATGCTTATCCATTGCCTATGCGACTGTCGCGAGCATATCGTGACCTTCAAAGTTATGTTCTGGAGCGTTCTTTTGTTATTGCTTTCACGTGCTCCCTAATTTGTGCGTCAGGTGACGGATCGGCTCATTTCTCCCTCATTGCGCAAGATGTGTGCGCTCTGGGTGTGATTTGCGCAATGGTTCATTTTTTGCCGTGCGCATAATTGCTGTCTTTGAATTTTATGTTCTAAGACGATCTCCAACGATCGTCTTTTTATTGCTTGCAGGTGTTCATATTTCGAGCGTACCGGTTAGATTGGTTCAATCAGGACATGACCATCAGGATTCTATGGTATTATCCATATATGGTCATATATTGACGCAAGAGGATTTTAAGTGAAGCGACCAATGACAAGGCTAGGTCGGTGGTAGAGGATGTCAAGACGGGTCGCTTCACGGTTGATTTTTCTTTTTTTTTTAACAAATGACATTTGCCCAAATGACATTAAGTGCTATCTTAAGAGTTTTATATCCTTTTATTCGTTTAGAATAAAGAGGAGCACGAGGGAAACATGATGATTCTCTTTGGAACACGTGAAATGCATGTTTGTGCGGTAAACGCTATTTCTCTTTTTGTTTAAAATTTCTTCTCTTTCAATTGTCTTACTGTCATAATGCATTCTGCTCAACTCAGCGAATCTATGAAAACTGTTCAACGCCTCGACTATTACTACTACTCTGTTGCTGCAACGGCAACATTTGTGCAAGATTCTAATACTGTTATGGGGGACCGCTACATGTGCCATTTCGTTCGGCAATCGTTCAAATACTCGTTCAACGTGTCTAATATCTCTCTTCCTATCCATCACTTGGCTTTGTCAAGATACCTGAAATTCCCAACTGAGCTCCTACATTTTTCAATGCCAACTTCTTCTTGGCCAAATGTTTGTAAAAATCTGCTTGAGGATCGAATTGCCTTGGGAACTGCTTGACAATATGCACTAGCTTCTATCTTCTAAGAGCTCTGACAACAAGTTGACATATCAAAAAATGGTTTGCTCACTCGTCTAAATTTGTTCTAGTTCCTTCTTCTTCTTTGAGTGCTCTGATCGCTCAGCAGCTGTTGTAGTTTATGCAACGTGCTCAACCACACGAATCTCTGATATTATATTACGTTAGACGCAATATCAATCGTGGATCTTTCCTTGGCAGGTGCGATTTTTTCGCAGAGAGATCAGGAAATGTGTCACTGCATCAATCGACGCCTTCCGGATGCCAATCGACTTTCCGGTGAGTCTCCGCCCGAATGGATCCTTGCTGGGGGATATTATGCGATTTCCCTTTTGTTAGGAGAGTGGTCATCATTGATTTCCATTTTGCTTCCTTGAATGATATGCGAGCAGTTTTGTTCTTCATTATTACGAATATGGAATATCCAAACAAGGTAAGGAGACAGAGGCATTGCATTCTACCGTTCGTCTCGTCTCAACCCTCGACGACGACGGTGGTGGCGGTAATGTCGCCAACCGCCGTCGTCCCTGCTTTGCGGAGGAGTGTTGCCTCGTGATTTTCTACAAGTAGCTACAATAGTGTTGAGGGGGAAGCCTCACGCTAAAATATCGCTAACATTCGCATCGTCATCATCGACGTCCGTCGTTTCTGGATCAGCCCAGATCATTTCGTGGCCGTTTGGACGACGCCGGCGAATCCGCTGTGGCACCGCACACTTCCGTATTATTTGGCACTCTGTAGAAACTTACTGTGTGTACCTGTTGTCCGCTGTTCTATCGCGTATTCCGATTTGATTTTTTTCTTCTTTGTCGTTCCTTAGCATCAGAATTCCTCTTTATTTTGGGATGATATCGAGCTGATATTCACATTTTCTAACATTAATCCATCGATAACATGCAACGTTTGATGGTGTGTTTGCTGCAAAGGCTAAAGTTTACCTTGCTGCTCCCAGTAGCTCAAGCCCTGGAACATCGGTTAACGATTTAAAAGGGCTGCCGGGTTGCAACCCGTTCCTGCTCGGCCTTCTGCGCCTAGTAGGCGTGCTGGGTCTGCTCGATACGCTTCTGTTACGCCACTCTTTCATTGTCGCCTCGTACTTTGAGCTACGCCTGTAGAAAGGTGCGATAGGTGTATAGTTTATTTCTACAACGCTATTTTCTATCTTTCCGGCCGGTTTCGGATCGTCGTTTGGTCACTTTTAGCATTAACGGTTCCTGTGGGGGAATGAATGGCTCTTCAGGCAATCTTTTCCGTGCGGAGCAGCCCCCTCCGGCCGAGACGTTACTCTCACTAGAAAGGTCTAGTTTCGGCAGGCTTATTACACACTGTTTGAGAGTGTATGGTGAGGATGCTGCAACGTGTGGCAACATCGTTGTAGCGGCTATTACAATATCTTTAACATACATTCCATCTTTCTTCACACGCTCAATGTATTTTGTTAGCGTCAGTGCACTGCCGCCCTTGGTTGCGTGCAATCCGTAACAAATGTGTCAACTGGAGAGAAATAATTTTGTTGAATATTTCAGCTCTATTTTTCGTTTCAGTTTTTGGTTACTAAGTCTCCTCTTCTTATTCTTTTCCACTCGGTCGTTGCCATTTTCAACGATCTTACAGACCTCCCGTTGTAAACGATTCGACGATCGATTGTTGACATGATCTATCAGCCGATTTGGATCAATTGCGATCGTTACCTTCGTTATAATAGCCATTCTTTGAAACAGAGGGTATCTTCTGCGAGAATAACAGCATTCGCAACGTACGTTTTGTTGTTGGGTTGCTGTTTCACTCGCTGCTGTTAGCTGGCTCGTTATCCTGTTGGCTTCGCTGGCCGCTGGTATGCACTAGTGGCTCCTTGAATCCTCTGACTCCTTGTGGGGGAAAAACATGGTCGCACCGGTTGGTATACCGGTTGTTGGCGTGAAATTGGTCTATGATAGGTGGCCTTTCGCTTTTCTAATACATTATCTTCCCTGTGAAACATTCGATGACACACTACCATCATCTTGCAGTATTGTTTGTATACTGGTTGTTGGCGTGGTATTTTTATGTAATATGTGGCCTTTCGCTTTTCTAATACATTACCTTCCCTGTGAAACAATTGATAACACACTACCATCATCTTGCAGTATTGTTTGTATACTGGTTGTTGGCGTGGTATTTTTCTGTAATATGTGGCCTTTCGCTTTTCTAATACATTACCTTCCCTGTGAAACAATCGATAACACGCTTGCATCATCTTGCAGTACTCCTGCTGCAAACGATCGATTGTTGACATGATCTATCAGCCGATTTGGATCAATTGCGATCGTTACCTTCGTTATAATAGCCATTCTTTGAAACGGAGGGTATCTTCTGCGAGAATAACAGTATTCGCAACGTACGTTTTGTTGTTGGGTTGCTGTTTCACTCGCTGCTGTTAGCTGGCTCGTTATCCTGTTGGCTTCGCTGGCCGCTGGTATGCGCTAGTGGCTCCTTGAATCCTCTGACTCCTTGTGCGGGAAAAACATGGTCGCACCGGTTGGTATACCGGTTGTTGGCGTGAAATTGGTCTATGATAGGTGGCCTTTCGCTTTTCTAATACATTATCTTCCCTGTGAAACATTCGATGACACACTACCATCATCTTGCAGTATTGTTTGTATACTGGTTGTTGGCGTGGTATTTTTCTGTAATATGTGGCCTTTCGCTTTTCTAATACATTACCTTCCCTGTGAAACAATTGATAACACACTACCATCATCTTGCAGTATTGTTTGTATACTGGTTGTTGGCGTGGTATTTTTCTGTAATATGTGGCCTTTCGCTTTTCTAATACATTACCTTCCCTGTGAAACAATCGATAACACGCTTGCATCATCTTGCAGTACTCCTGCTGCAAACGATCGATTGTTGACATGATCTATCAGCCGATTTGGATCAATTGCGATCGTTACCTTCGTTATAATAGCCATTCTTTGAAACGGAGGGTATCTTCTGCGAGAATAACAGTATTCGCAACGTACGTTTTGTTGTTGGGTTGCTGTTTCACTCGCTGCTGTTAGCTGGCTCGTTATCCTGTTGGCATCGCTGGCCGCTGGTGTGCGCTAGTGGCTCCTTGAATCCTCTGACTCCTTGTGTGGGAAAAACATGGTCGCACCGGTTGGTATACTGGTTGTTGGCGTGGAATTGGTCTATGATAGGTGGCCTTTCGCTTTTCTAATACATTATCTTCCCTGTGAAACATTCGATGACACACTACCATCATCTTGCAGTATTGTTTGTATACTGGTTGTTGGCGTGGTATTTTTCTGTAATATGTGGCCTTTCGCTTTTCTAATACATTACCTTCCCTGTGAAACAATCGATAACACGCTTGCATCATCTTGCAGTACTCCTGCTGCAAACGATCGATTGTTGACATGATCTATCAGCCGATTTGGATCAATTGCGATCGTTACCTTCGTTATAATAGCCATTCTTTGAAACGGAGGGTATCTTCTGCGAGAATAACAGTATTCGCAACGTACGTTTTGTTGTTGGGTTGCTGTTTCACTCGCTGCTGTTAGCTGGCTCGTTATCCTGTTGGCTTCGCTGGCCGCTGGTATGCGCTAGTGGCTCCTTGAATCCTCTGACTCCTTGTGGGGGAAAAACATGGTCGCACCGGTTGGTATACCGGTTGTTGGCGTGAAATTGGTCTATGATAGGTGGCCTTTCGCTTTTCTAATACATTATCTTCCCTGTGAAACATTCGATGACACACTACCATCATCTTGCAGTATTGTTTGTATACTGGTTGTTGGCGTGGTATTTTTCTGTAATATGTGGCCTTTCGCTTTTCTAATACATTACCTTCCCTGTGAAACAATCGATAACACGCTTGCATCATCTTGCAGTACTCCTGCTGCAAACGATCGATTGTTGACATGATCTATCAGCCGATTTGGATCAATTGCGATCGTTACCTTCGTTATAATAGCCATTCTTTGAAACGGAGGGTATCTTCTGCGAGAATAACAGTATTCGCAACGTACGTTTTGTTGTTGGGTTGCTGTTTCACTCGCTGCTGTTAGCTGGCTCGTTATCCTGTTGGCTTCGCTGGCCGCTGGTGTGCGCTAGTGGCTCCTTGAATCCTCTGACTCCTTGTGTGGGAAAAACATGGTCGCACCGGTTGGTATACTGGTTGTTGGCGTGGAATTGGTCTATGATAGGTGGCCTTTCGCTTTTCTAATACATTATCTTCCCTGTGAAACATTCGATGACACACTACCATCATCTTGCAGTATTGTTTGTATACTGGTTGTTGGCGTGGTATTTTTCTGTAATATGTGGCCTTTCGCTTTTCTAATACATTACCTTCCCTGTGAAACAATCGATAACACGCTTGCATCATCTTGCAGTACTCCTGCTGCAAACGATCGATTGTTGACATGATCTATCAGCCGATTTGGATCAATTGCGATCGTTACCTTCGTTATAATAGCCATTCTTTGAAACGGAGGGTATCTTCTGCGAGAATAACAGTATTCGCAACGTACGTTTTGTTGTTGGGTTGCTGTTTCACTCGCTGCTGTTAGCTGGCTCGTTATCCTGTTGGCTTCGCTGGCCGCTGGTGTGCGCTAGTGGCTCCTTGAATCCTCTGACTCCTTGTGTGGGAAAAACATGGTCGCACCGGTTGGTATACTGGTTGTTGGCGTGGAATTGGTCTATGATAGGTGGCCTTTCGCTTTTCTAATACATTATCTTCCCTGTGAAACATTCGATGACACACTACCATCATCTTGCAGTATTGTTTGTATACTGGTTGTTGGCGTGGTATTTTTCTGTAATATGTGGCCTTTCGCTTTTCTAATACATTACCTTCCCTGTGAAACAATCGATAACACGCTTGCATCATCTTGCAGTACTCCTGCTGCAAACGATCGATTGTTGACATGATCTATCAGCCGATTTGGATCAATTGCGATCGTTACCTTCGTTATAATAGCCATTCTTTGAAACGGAGGGTATCTTCTGCGAGAATAACAGTATTCGCAACGTACGTTTTGTTGTTGGGTTGCTGTTTCACTCGCTGCTGTTAGCTGGCTCGTTATCCTGTTGGCATCGCTGGCCGCTGGTGTGCGCTAGTGGCTCCTTGAATCCTCTGACTCCTTGTGTGGGAAAAACATGGTCGCACCGGTTGGTATACTGGTTGTTGGCGTGGAATTGGTCTATGATAGGTGGCCTTTCGCTTTTCTAATACATTATCTTCCCTGTGAAACATTCGATGACACACTACCATCATCTTGTAGTATTGTTTGTATACTGGTTGTTGGCGTGGTATTTTTCTGTAATATGTGGCCTTTCGCTTTTCTAATACATTACCTTCCCTGTGAAACAATTGATAACACACTACCATCATCTTGCAGTATTGTTTGTATACTGGTTGTTGGCGTGGTATTTTTCTGTAATATGTGGCCTTTCGCTTTTCTAATACATTACCTTCCCTGTGAAACAATCGATAACACGCTTGCATCATCTTGCAGTACTCCTGCTGCAAACGATCGATTGTTGACATGATCTATCAGCCGATTTGGATCAATTGCGATCGTTACCTTCGTTATAATAGCCATTCTTTGAAACGGAGGGTATCTTCTGCGAGAATAACAGTATTCGCAACGTACGTTTTGTTGTTGGGTTGCTGTTTCACTCGCTGCTGTTAGCTGGCTCGTTATCCTGTTGGCTTCGCTGGCCGCTGGTATGCGCTAGTGGCTCCTTGAATCCTCTGACTCCTTGTGGGGGAAAAACATGGTCGCACCGGTTGGTATACCGGTTGTTGGCGTGAAATTGGTCTATGATAGGTGGCCTTTCGCTTTTCTAATACATTATCTTCCCTGTGAAACATTCGATGACACACTACCATCATCTTGTAGTATTGTTTGTATACTGGTTGTTGGCGTGGTATTTTTCTGTAATATGTGGCCTTTCGCTTTTCTAATACATTACCTTCCCTGTGAAACAATTGATAACACACTACCATCATCTTGCAGTATTGTTTGTATACTGGTTGATGGCGTGGTATTTTTCTGTAATATGTGGCCTTTCGCTTTTCTAATACATTACCTTCCCTGTGAAACAATCGATAACACGCTTGCATCATCTTGCAGTACTCCTGCTGCAAACGATCGATTGTTGACATGATCTATCAGCCGATTTGGATCAATTGCGATCGTTACCTTCGTTATAATAGCCATTCTTTGAAACGGAGGGTATCTTCTGCGAGAATAACAGTATTCGCAACGTACGTTTTGTTGTTGGGTTGCTGTTTCACTCGCTGCTGTTAGCTGGCTCGTTATCCTGTTGGCTTCGCTGGCCGCTGGTATGCGCTAGTGGCTCCTTGAATCCTCTGACTCCTTGTGGGGGAAAAACATGGTCGCACCGGTTGGTATACCGGTTGTTGGCGTGAAATTGGTCTATGATAGGTGGCCTTTCGCTTTTCTAATACATTATCTTCCCTGTGAAACATTCGATGACACACTACCATCATCTTGCAGTATTGTTTGTATACTGGTTGTTGGCGTGGTATTTTTCTGTAATATGTGGCCTTTCGCTTTTCTAATACATTACCTTCCCTGTGAAACAATTGATAACACACTAACATCATCTTGCAGTATTGTTTGTATACTGGTTGTTGGCGTGGTATTTTTCTGTAATATGTGGCCTTTCGCTTTTCTAATACATTACCTTCCCTGTGAAACAATCGATAACACGCTTGCATCATCTTGCAGTACTCCTGCTGCAAACGATCGATTGTTGACATGATCTATCAGCCGATTTGGATCAATTGCGATCGTTACCTTCGTTATAATAGCCATTCTTTGAAACGGAGGGTATCTTCTGCGAGAATAACAGTATTCGCAACGTACGTTTTGTTGTTGGGTTGCTGTTTCACTCGCTGCTGTTAGCTGGCTCGTTATCCTGTTGGCTTCGCTGGCCGCTGGTGTGCGCTAGTGGCTCCTTGAATCCTCTGACTCCTTGTGTGGGAAAAACATGGTCGCACCGGTTGGTATACTGGTTGTTGGCGTGGAATTGGTCTATGATAGGTGGCCTTTCGCTTTTCTAATACATTATCTTCCCTGTGAAACATTCGATGACACACTACCATCATCTTGCAGTATTGTTTGTATACTGGTTGTTGGCGTGGTATTTTTCTGTAATATGTGGCCTTTCGCTTTTCTAATACATTACCTTCCCTGTGAAACAATTGATAACACACTACCATCATCTTGCAGTATTGTTTGTATACTGGTTGTTGGCGTGGTATTTTTCTGTAATATGTGGCCTTTCGCTTTTCTAATACATTACCATCCCTGTGAAACAATCGATAACACGCTTGCATCATCTTGCAGTACTCCTGCTGCAAACGATCGATTGTTGACATGATCTATCAGCCGATTTGGATCAATTGCGATCGTTACCTTCGTTATAATAGCCATTCTTTGAAACGGAGGGTATCTTCTGCGAGAATAACAGTATTCGCAACGTACGTTTTGTTGTTGGGTTGCTGTTTCACTCGCTGCTGTTAGCTGGCTCGTTATCCTGTTGGCTTCGCTGGCCGCTGGTGTGCGCTAGTGGCTCCTTGAATCCTCTGACTCCTTGTGTGGGAAAAACATGGTCGCACCGGTTGGTATACTGGTTGTTGGCATGGAATTGGTCTATGATAGGTGGCCTTTCGCTTTTCTAATACATTACCTTCCCTGTGAAACAATCGATAACACGCTTGCATCATCTTGCAGTACTCCTGCTGCAAACGATCGATTGTTGACATGATCTATCAGCCGATTTGGATCAATTGCGATCGTTACCTTCGTTATAATAGCCATTCTTTGAAACGGAGGGTATCTTCTGCGAGAATAACAGTATTCGCAACGTACGTTTTGTTGTTGGGTTGCTGTTTCACTCGCTGCTGTTAGCTGGCTCGTTATCCTGTTGGCTTCGCTGGCCGCTGGTGTGCGCTAGTGGCTCCTTGAATCCTCTGACTCCTTGTGTGGGAAAAACATGGTCGCACCGGTTGGTATACTGGTTGTTGGCGTGGAATTGGTCTATGATAGGTGGCCTTTCGCTTTTCTAATACATTATCTTCCCTGTGAAACATTCGATGACACACTACCATCATCTTGCAGTATTGTTTGTATACTGGTTGTTGGCGTGGTATTTTTCTGTAATATGTGGCCTTTCGCTTTTCTAATACATTACCTTCCCTGTGAAACAATTGATAACACACTACCATCATCTTGCAGTATTGTTTGTATACTGGTTGTTGGCGTGGTATTTTTCTGTAATATGTGGCCTTTCGCTTTTCTAATACATTACCTTCCCTGTGAAACAATCGATAACACGCTTGCATCATCTTGCAGTACTCCTGCTGCAAACGATCGATTGTTGACATGATCTATCAGCCGATTTGGATCAATTGCGATCGTTACCTTCGTTATAATAGCCATTCTTTGAAACGGAGGGTATCTTCTGCGAGAATAACAGTATTCGCAACGTACGTTTTGTTGTTGGGTTGCTGTTTCACTCGCTGCTGTTAGCTGGCTCGTTATCCTGTTGGCTTCGCTGGCCGCTGGTGTGCGCTAGTGGCTCCTTGAATCCTCTGACTCCTTGTGTGGGAAAAACATGGTCGCACCGGTTGGTATACTGGTTGTTGGCGTGGAATTGGTCTATGATAGGTGGCCTTTCGCTTTTCTAATACATTACCTTCCCTGTGAAACAATCGATAACACGCTTGCATCATCTTGCAGTACTCCTGCTGCAAACGATCGATTGTTGACATGATCTATCAGCCGATTTGGATCAATTGCGATCGTTACCTTCGTTATAATAGCCATTCTTTGAAACGGAGGGTATCTTCTGCGAGAATAACAGTATTCGCAACGTACGTTTTGTTGTTGGGTTGCTGTTTCACTCGCTGCTGTTAGCTGGCTCGTTATCCTGTTGGCTTCGCTGGCCGCTGGTGTGCGCTAGTGGCTCCTTGAATCCTCTGACTCCTTGTGTGGGAAAAACATGGTCGCACCGGTTGGTATACTGGTTGTTGGCGTGGAATTGGTCTATGATAGGTGGCCTTTCGCTTTTCTAATACATTACCTTCCCTGTGAAACAATCGATAACACGCTTGCATCATCTTGCAGTACTCCTGCTGCAAACGATCGATTGTTGACATGATCTATCAGCCGATTTGGATCAATTGCGATCGTTACCTTCGTTATAATAGCCATTCTTTGAAACGGAGGGTATCTTCTGCGAGAATAACAGTATTCGCAACGTACGTTTTGTTGTTGGGTTGCTGTTTCACTCGCTGCTGTTAGCTGGCTCGTTATCCTGTTGGCTTCGCTGGCCGCTGGTGTGCGCTAGTGGCTCCTTGAATCCTCTGACTCCTTGTGTGGGAAAAACATGGTCGCACCGGTTGGTATACTGGTTGTTGGCGTGGAATTGGTCTATGATAGGTGGCCTTTCGCTTTTCTAATACATTACCTTCCCTGTGAAACAATCGATAACACGCTTGCATCATCTTGCAGTACTCCTGCTGCAAACGATCGATTGTTGACATGATCTATCAGCCGATTTGGATCAATTGCGATCGTTACCTTCGTTATAATAGCCATTCTTTGAAACGGAGGGTATCTTCTGCGAGAATAACAGTATTCGCAACGTACGTTTTGTTGTTGGGTTGCTGTTTCACTCGCTGCTGTTAGCTGGCTCGTTATCCTGTTGGCTTCGCTGGCCGCTGGTGTGCGCTAGTGGCTCCTTGAATCCTCTGACTCCTTGTGTGGGAAAAACATGGTCGCACCGGTTGGTATACTGGTTGTTGGCGTGGAATTGGTCTATGATAGGTGGCCTTTCGCTTTTCTAATACATTACCTTCCCTGTGAAACAATCGATAACACGCTTGCATCATCTTGCAGTACTCCTGCTGCAAACGATCGATTGTTGACATGATCTATCAGCCGATTTGGATCAATTGCGATCGTTACCTTCGTTATAATAGCCATTCTTTGAAACGGAGGGTATCTTCTGCGAGAATAACAGTATTCGCAACGTACGTTTTGTTGTTGGGTTGCTGTTTCACTCGCTGCTGTTAGCTGGCTCGTTATCCTGTTGGCTTCGCTGGCCGCTGGTGTGCGCTAGTGGCTCCTTGAATCCTCTGACTCCTTGTGTGGGAAAAACATGGTCGCACCGGTTGGTATACTGGTTGTTGGCGTGGAATTGGTCTATGATAGGTGGCCTTTCGCTTTTCTAATACATTACCTTCCCTGTGAAACAATCGATAACACGCTTGCATCATCTTGCAGTACTCCTGCTGCAAACGATCGATTGTTGACATGATCTATCAGCCGATTTGGATCAATTGCGATCGTTACCTTCGTTATAATAGCCATTCTTTGAAACGGAGGGTATCTTCTGCGAGAATAACAGTATTCGCAACGTACGTTTTGTTGTTGGGTTGCTGTTTCACTCGCTGCTGTTAGCTGGCTCGTTATCCTGTTGGCTTCGCTGGCCGCTGGTGTGCGCTAGTGGCTCCTTGAATCCTCTGACTCCTTGTGTGGGAAAAACATGGTCGCACCGGTTGGTATACTGGTTGTTGGCGTGGAATTGGTCTATGATAGGTGGCCTTTCGCTTTTCTAATACATTATCTTCCCTGTGAAACATTCGATGACACACTACCATCATCTTGCAGTATTGTTTGTATACTGGTTGTTGGCGTGGTATTTTTCTGTAATATGTGGCCTTTCGCTTTTCTAATACATTACCTTCCCTGTGAAACAATCGATAACACGCTTGCATCATCTTGCAGTACTCCTGCTGCAAACGATCGATTGTTGACATGATCTATCAGCCGATTTGGATCAATTGCGATCGTTACCTTCGTTATAATAGCCATTCTTTGAAACGGAGGGTATCTTCTGCGAGAATAACAGTATTCGCAACGTACGTTTTGTTGTTGGGTTGCTGTTTCACTCGCTGCTGTTAGCTGGCTCGTTATCCTGTTGGCATCGCTGGCCGCTGGTGTGCGCTAGTGGCTCCTTGAATCCTCTGACTCCTTGTGTGGGAAAAACATGGTCGCACCGGTTGGTATACTGGTTGTTGGCGTGGAATTGGTCTATGATAGGTGGCCTTTCGCTTTTCTAATACATTATCTTCCCTGTGAAACATTCGATGACACACTACCATCATCTTGTAGTATTGTTTGTATACTGGTTGTTGGCGTGGTATTTTTCTGTAATATGTGGCCTTTCGCTTTTCTAATACATTACCTTCCCTGTGAAACAATTGATAACACACTACCATCATCTTGCAGTATTGTTTGTATACTGGTTGTTGGCGTGGTATTTTTCTGTAATATGTGGCCTTTCGCTTTTCTAATACATTACCTTCCCTGTGAAACAATCGATAACACGCTTGCATCATCTTGCAGTACTCCTGCTGCAAACGATCGATTGTTGACATGATCTATCAGCCGATTTGGATCAATTGCGATCGTTACCTTCGTTATAATAGCCATTCTTTGAAACGGAGGGTATCTTCTGCGAGAATAACAGTATTCGCAACGTACGTTTTGTTGTTGGGTTGCTGTTTCACTCGCTGCTGTTAGCTGGCTCGTTATCCTGTTGGCTTCGCTGGCCGCTGGTATGCGCTAGTGGCTCCTTGAATCCTCTGACTCCTTGTGGGGGAAAAACATGGTCGCACCGGTTGGTATACCGGTTGTTGGCGTGAAATTGGTCTATGATAGGTGGCCTTTCGCTTTTCTAATACATTATCTTCCCTGTGAAACATTCGATGACACACTACCATCATCTTGTAGTATTGTTTGTATACTGGTTGTTGGCGTGGTATTTTTCTGTAATATGTGGCCTTTCGCTTTTCTAATACATTACCTTCCCTGTGAAACAATTGATAACACACTACCATCATCTTGCAGTATTGTTTGTATACTGGTTGATGGCGTGGTATTTTTCTGTAATATGTGGCCTTTCGCTTTTCTAATACATTACCTTCCCTGTGAAACAATCGATAACACGCTTGCATCATCTTGCAGTACTCCTGCTGCAAACGATCGATTGTTGACATGATCTATCAGCCGATTTGGATCAATTGCGATCGTTACCTTCGTTATAATAGCCATTCTTTGAAACGGAGGGTATCTTCTGCGAGAATAACAGTATTCGCAACGTACGTTTTGTTGTTGGGTTGCTGTTTCACTCGCTGCTGTTAGCTGGCTCGTTATCCTGTTGGCTTCGCTGGCCGCTGGTATGCGCTAGTGGCTCCTTGAATCCTCTGACTCCTTGTGGGGGAAAAACATGGTCGCACCGGTTGGTATACCGGTTGTTGGCGTGAAATTGGTCTATGATAGGTGGCCTTTCGCTTTTCTAATACATTATCTTCCCTGTGAAACATTCGATGACACACTACCATCATCTTGCAGTATTGTTTGTATACTGGTTGTTGGCGTGGTATTTTTCTGTAATATGTGGCCTTTCGCTTTTCTAATACATTACCTTCCCTGTGAAACAATTGATAACACACTAACATCATCTTGCAGTATTGTTTGTATACTGGTTGTTGGCGTGGTATTTTTCTGTAATATGTGGCCTTTCGCTTTTCTAATACATTACCTTCCCTGTGAAACAATCGATAACACGCTTGCATCATCTTGCAGTACTCCTGCTGCAAACGATCGATTGTTGACATGATCTATCAGCCGATTTGGATCAATTGCGATCGTTACCTTCGTTATAATAGCCATTCTTTGAAACGGAGGGTATCTTCTGCGAGAATAACAGTATTCGCAACGTACGTTTTGTTGTTGGGTTGCTGTTTCACTCGCTGCTGTTAGCTGGCTCGTTATCCTGTTGGCTTCGCTGGCCGCTGGTGTGCGCTAGTGGCTCCTTGAATCCTCTGACTCCTTGTGTGGGAAAAACATGGTCGCACCGGTTGGTATACTGGTTGTTGGCGTGGAATTGGTCTATGATAGGTGGCCTTTCGCTTTTCTAATACATTATCTTCCCTGTGAAACATTCGATGACACACTACCATCATCTTGCAGTATTGTTTGTATACTGGTTGTTGGCGTGGTATTTTTCTGTAATATGTGGCCTTTCGCTTTTCTAATACATTACCTTCCCTGTGAAACAATTGATAACACACTACCATCATCTTGCAGTATTGTTTGTATACTGGTTGTTGGCGTGGTATTTTTCTGTAATATGTGGCCTTTCGCTTTTCTAATACATTACCATCCCTGTGAAACAATCGATAACACGCTTGCATCATCTTGCAGTACTCCTGCTGCAAACGATCGATTGTTGACATGATCTATCAGCCGATTTGGATCAATTGCGATCGTTACCTTCGTTATAATAGCCATTCTTTGAAACGGAGGGTATCTTCTGCGAGAATAACAGTATTCGCAACGTACGTTTTGTTGTTGGGTTGCTGTTTCACTCGCTGCTGTTAGCTGGCTCGTTATCCTGTTGGCTTCGCTGGCCGCTGGTGTGCGCTAGTGGCTCCTTGAATCCTCTGACTCCTTGTGTGGGAAAAACATGGTCGCACCGGTTGGTATACTGGTTGTTGGCATGGAATTGGTCTATGATAGGTGGCCTTTCGCTTTTCTAATACATTACCTTCCCTGTGAAACAATCGATAACACGCTTGCATCATCTTGCAGTACTCCTGCTGCAAACGATCGATTGTTGACATGATCTATCAGCCGATTTGGATCAATTGCGATCGTTACCTTCGTTATAATAGCCATTCTTTGAAACGGAGGGTATCTTCTGCGAGAATAACAGTATTCGCAACGTACGTTTTGTTGTTGGGTTGCTGTTTCACTCGCTGCTGTTAGCTGGCTCGTTATCCTGTTGGCTTCGCTGGCCGCTGGTGTGCGCTAGTGGCTCCTTGAATCCTCTGACTCCTTGTGTGGGAAAAACATGGTCGCACCGGTTGGTATACTGGTTGTTGGCGTGGAATTGGTCTATGATAGGTGGCCTTTCGCTTTTCTAATACATTATCTTCCCTGTGAAACATTCGATGACACACTACCATCATCTTGCAGTATTGTTTGTATACTGGTTGTTGGCGTGGTATTTTTCTGTAATATGTGGCCTTTCGCTTTTCTAATACATTACCTTCCCTGTGAAACAATCGATAACACGCTTGCATCATCTTGCAGTACTCCTGCTGCAAACGATCGATTGTTGACATGATCTATCAGCCGATTTGGATCAATTGCGATCGTTACCTTCGTTATAATAGCCATTCTTTGAAACGGAGGGTATCTTCTGCGAGAATAACAGTATTCGCAACGTACGTTTTGTTGTTGGGTTGCTGTTTCACTCGCTGCTGTTAGCTGGCTCGTTATCCTGTTGGCTTCGCTGGCCGCTGGTGTGCGCTAGTGGCTCCTTGAATCCTCTGACTCCTTGTGTGGGAAAAACATGGTCGCACCGGTTGGTATACTGGTTGTTGGCGTGGAATTGGTCTATGATAGGTGGCCTTTCGCTTTTCTAATACATTATCTTCCCTGTGAAACATTCGATGACACACTACCATCATCTTGCAGTATTGTTTGTATACTGGTTGTTGGCGTGGTATTTTTCTGTAATATGTGGCCTTTCGCTTTTCTAATACATTACCTTCCCTGTGAAACAATTGATAACACACTACCATCATCTTGCAGTATTGTTTGTATACTGGTTGTTGGCGTGGTATTTTTCTGTAATATGTGGCCTTTCGCTTTTCTAATACATTACCTTCCCTGTGAAACAATCGATAACACGCTTGCATCATCTTGCAGTACTCCTGCTGCAAACGATCGATTGTTGACATGATCTATCAGCCGATTTGGATCAATTGCGATCGTTACCTTCGTTATAATAGCCATTCTTTGAAACGGAGGGTATCTTCTGCGAGAATAACAGTATTCGCAACGTACGTTTTGTTGTTGGGTTGCTGTTTCACTCGCTGCTGTTAGCTGGCTCGTTATCCTGTTGGCTTCGCTGGCCGCTGGTGTGCGCTAGTGGCTCCTTGAATCCTCTGACTCCTTGTGTGGGAAAAACATGGTCGCACCGGTTGGTATACTGGTTGTTGGCGTGGAATTGGTCTATGATAGGTGGCCTTTCGCTTTTCTAATACATTACCTTCCCTGTGAAACAATCGATAACACGCTTGCATCATCTTGCAGTACTCCTGCTGCAAACGATCGATTGTTGACATGATCTATCAGCCGATTTGGATCAATTGCGATCGTTACCTTCGTTATAATAGCCATTCTTTGAAACGGAGGGTATCTTCTGCGAGAATAACAGTATTCGCAACGTACGTTTTGTTGTTGGGTTGCTGTTTCACTCGCTGCTGTTAGCTGGCTCGTTATCCTGTTGGCTTCGCTGGCCGCTGGTGTGCGCTAGTGGCTCCTTGAATCCTCTGACTCCTTGTGTGGGAAAAACATGGTCGCACCGGTTGGTATACTGGTTGTTGGCGTGGAATTGGTCTATGATAGGTGGCCTTTCGCTTTTCTAATACATTACCTTCCCTGTGAAACAATCGATAACACGCTTGCATCATCTTGCAGTACTCCTGCTGCAAACGATCGATTGTTGACATGATCTATCAGCCGATTTGGATCAATTGCGATCGTTACCTTCGTTATAATAGCCATTCTTTGAAACGGAGGGTATCTTCTGCGAGAATAACAGTATTCGCAACGTACGTTTTGTTGTTGGGTTGCTGTTTCACTCGCTGCTGTTAGCTGGCTCGTTATCCTGTTGGCTTCGCTGGCCGCTGGTGTGCGCTAGTGGCTCCTTGAATCCTCTGACTCCTTGTGTGGGAAAAACATGGTCGCACCGGTTGGTATACTGGTTGTTGGCGTGGAATTGGTCTATGATAGGTGGCCTTTCGCTTTTCTAATACATTACCTTCCCTGTGAAACAATCGATAACACGCTTGCATCATCTTGCAGTACTCCTGCTGCAAACGATCGATTGTTGACATGATCTATCAGCCGATTTGGATCAATTGCGATCGTTACCTTCGTTATAATAGCCATTCTTTGAAACGGAGGGTATCTTCTGCGAGAATAACAGTATTCGCAACGTACGTTTTGTTGTTGGGTTGCTGTTTCACTCGCTGCTGTTAGCTGGCTCGTTATCCTGTTGGCTTCGCTGGCCGCTGGTGTGCGCTAGTGGCTCCTTGAATCCTCTGACTCCTTGTGTGGGAAAAACATGGTCGCACCGGTTGGTATACTGGTTGTTGGCGTGGAATTGGTCTATGATAGGTGGCCTTTCGCTTTTCTAATACATTACCTTCCCTGTGAAACAATCGATAACACGCTTGCATCATCTTGCAGTACTCCTGCTGCAAACGATCGATTGTTGACATGATCTATCAGCCGATTTGGATCAATTGCGATCGTTACCTTCGTTATAATAGCCATTCTTTGAAACGGAGGGTATCTTCTGCGAGAATAACAGTATTCGCAACGTACGTTTTGTTGTTGGGTTGCTGTTTCACTCGCTGCTGTTAGCTGGCTCGTTATCCTGTTGGCTTCGCTGGCCGCTGGTGTGCGCTAGTGGCTCCTTGAATCCTCTGACTCCTTGTGTGGGAAAAACATGGTCGCACCGGTTGGTATACTGGTTGTTGGCGTGGTATTTTTCTGTAATATGTGGCCTTTCGCTTTTCTAATACATTACCTTCCCTGTGAAACAATCGATAACACGCTTGCATCATCTTGCAGTACTCCTGCTGCAAACGATCGATTGTTGACATGATCTATCAGCCGATTTGGATCAATTGCGATCGTTACCTTCGTTATAATAGCCATTCTTTGAAACGGAGGGTATCTTCTGCGAGAATAACAGTATTCGCAACGTACGTTTTGTTGTTGGGTTGCTGTTTCACTCGCTGCTGTTAGCTGGCTCGTTATCCTGTTGGCTTCGCTGGCCGCTGGTGTGCGCTAGTGGCTCCTTGAATCCTCTGACTCCTTGTGTGGGAAAAACATGGTCGCACCGGTTGGTATACTGGTTGTTGGCGTGGAATTGGTCTATGATAGGTGGCCTTTCGCTTTTCTAATACATTATCTTCCCTGTGAAACATTCGATGACACACTACCATCATCTTGCAGTATTGTTTGTATACTGGTTGTTGGCGTGGTATTTTTCTGTAATATGTGGCCTTTCGCTTTTCTAATACATTACCTTCCCTGTGAAACAATTGATAACACACTACCATCATCTTGCAGTATTGTTTGTATACTGGTTGTTGGCGTGGTATTTTTCTGTAATATGTGGCCTTTCGCTTTTCTAATACATTACCTTCCCTGTGAAACAATCGATAACACGCTTGCATCATCTTGCAGTACTCCTGCTGCAAACGATCGATTGTTGACATGATCTATCAGCCGATTTGGATCAATTGCGATCGTTACCTTCGTTATAATAGCCATTCTTTGAAACGGAGGGTATCTTCTGCGAGAATAACAGTATTCGCAACGTACGTTTTGTTGTTGGGTTGCTGTTTCACTCGCTGCTGTTAGCTGGCTCGTTATCCTGTTGGCTTCGCTGGCCGCTGGTGTGCGCTAGTGGCTCCTTGAATCCTCTGACTCCTTGTGTGGGAAAAACATGGTCGCACCGGTTGGTATACTGGTTGTTGGCGTGGAATTGGTCTATGATAGGTGGCCTTTCGCTTTTCTAATACATTACCTTCCCTGTGAAACAATCGATAACACGCTTGCATCATCTTGCAGTACTCCTGCTGCAAACGATCGATTGTTGACATGATCTATCAGCCGATTTGGATCAATTGCGATCGTTACCTTCGTTATAATAGCCATTCTTTGAAACGGAGGGTATCTTCTGCGAGAATAACAGTATTCGCAACGTACGTTTTGTTGTTGGGTTGCTGTTTCACTCGCTGCTGTTAGCTGGCTCGTTATCCTGTTGGCTTCGCTGGCCGCTGGTGTGCGCTAGTGGCTCCTTGAATCCTCTGACTCCTTGTGTGGGAAAAACATGGTCGCACCGGTTGGTATACTGGTTGTTGGCGTGGAATTGGTCTATGATAGGTGGCCTTTCGCTTTTCTAATACATTATCTTCCCTGTGAAACATTCGATGACACACTACCATCATCTTGCAGTATTGTTTGTATACTGGTTGTTGGCGTGGTATTTTTCTGTAATATGTGGCCTTTCGCTTTTCTAATACATTACCTTCCCTGTGAAACAATTGATAACATACTACCATCATCTTGCAGTATTGTTTGTATACTGGTTGTTGGCGTGGTATTTTTCTGTAATATGTGGCCTTTCGCTTTTCTAATACATTACCTTCCCTGTGAAACAATCGATAAAACGCTTGCATCATCTTGCAGTACTCCTGCTGCAAACGATCGATTGTTGACATGATCTATCAGCCGATTTGGATCAATTGCGATCGATACCTTCGTTATAATAGCCATTCTTTGAAACGGAGGGTATCTTCTGCGCGAATAACAGCATTCGCAACGTACGTTTTGTTGTTGGGTTGCTGTTTCACTCGCTGCTGTTAGCTGGCTCGTTATCCTGTTGGCATCGCTGGCCGCTGGTGTGCGCTAGTGGCTCCTTGAATCCTCTGACTCCTTGTGGGGGAAAAACATGGTCGCACCGGTTGGTATACCGGTTGTTGGCGTGGAATTGGTCTATGATAGGTGGCCTTTCGCTTTTCTAATACATTACCTTCCCTGTGAAACAATCGATAACACGCTTGCATCATCTTGCAGTACTCCTGCTGCAAACGATCGATTGTTGACATGATCTATCAGCCGATTTGGATCAATTGCGATCGTTACCTTCGTTATAATAGCCATTCTTTGAAACGGAGGGTATCTTCTGCGAGAATAACAGTATTCGCAACGTACGTTTTGTTGTTGGGTTGCTGTTTCACTCGCTGCTGTTAGCTGGCTCGTTATCCTGTTGGCTTCGCTGGCCGCTGGTGTGCGCTAGTGGCTCCTTGAATCCTCTGACTCCTTGTGTGGGAAAAACATGGTCGCACCGGTTGGTATACTGGTTGTTGGCGTGGAATTGGTCTATGATAGGTGGCCTTTCGCTTTTCTAATACATTATCTTCCCTGTGAAACATTCGATGACACACTACCATCATCTTGCAGTATTGTTTGTATACTGGTTGTTGGCGTGGTATTTTTCTGTAATATGTGGCCTTTCGCTTTTCTAATACATTACCTTCCCTGTGAAACAATTGATAACACACTAACATCATCTTGCAGTATTGTTTGTATACTGGTTGTTGGCGTGGTATTTTTCTGTAATATGTGGCCTTTCGCTTTTCTAATACATTACCTTCCCTGTGAAACAATCGATAACACGCTTGCATCATCTTGCAGTACTCCTGCTGCAAACGATCGATTGTTGACATGATCTATCAGCCGATTTGGATCAATTGCGATCGTTACCTTCGTTATAATAGCCATTCTTTGAAACGGAGGGTATCTTCTGCGAGAATAACAGTATTCGCAACGTACGTTTTGTTGTTGGGTTGCTGTTTCACTCGCTGCTGTTAGCTGGCTCGTTATCCTGTTGGCTTCGCTGGCCGCTGGTGTGCGCTAGTGGCTCCTTGAATCCTCTGACTCCTTGTGTGGGAAAAACATGGTCGCACCGGTTGGTATACTGGTTGTTGGCGTGGAATTGGTCTATGATAGGTGGCCTTTCGCTTTTCTAATACATTACCTTCCCTGTGAAACAATTGATAACACACTAACATCATCTTGCAGTATTGTTTGTATACTGGTTGTTGGCGTGGTATTTTTCTGTAATATGTGGCCTTTCGCTTTTCTAATACATTACCTTCCCTGTGAAACAATTGATAACACACTACCATCATCTTGCAGTGCAGCAGGAGGCAAACGATCGATTGTTGACATGATCTATCAGCCGATTTGGATCAATTGCGATCGTTACCTTCGTTATAATAGCCATTCTTTGAAACGGAGGGTATCTTCTGCGAGAATAACAGCATTCGCAACGTACGTTTTGTTGTTGGGTTGCTGTTTCACTCGCTGCTGTTAGCTGGCTCGTTATCCTGTTGGCATCGCTGGCCGCTGGTGTGCGCTAGTGGCTCCTTGAATCCTCTGACTCCTTGTGGGGGAAAAACATGGTCGCACCGGTTGGTATACCGGTTGTTGGCGTGGAATTGGTCTATGATAGGTGGCCTTTCGCTTTTCTAATACATTACCTTCCCTGTGAAACAATCGATAACACGCTTGCATCATCTTGCAGTACTCCTGCTGCAAACGATCGATTGTTGACATGATCTATCAGCCGATTTGGATCAATTGCGATCGTTACCTTCGTTATAATAGCCATTCTTTGAAACGGAGGGTATCTTCTGCGAGAATAACAGCATTCGCAACGTACGTTTTGTTGTTGGGTTGCTGTTTCACTCGCTGCTGTTAGCTGGCTCGTTATCCTGTTGGCATCGCTGGCCGCTGGTGTGCGCTAGTGGCTCCTTGAATCCTCTGACTCCTTGTGTGGGAAAAACATGGTCGCACCGGTTGGTATACCGGTTGTTGGCGTGGAATTGGTCTATGATAGGTGGCCTTTCGCTTTTCTAATACATTACCTTCCCTGTGAAACAATCGATAACACGCTTGCATCATCTTGCAGTACTCCTGCTGCAAACGATCGATTGTTGACATGATCTATCAGCCGATTTGGATCAATTGCGATCGTTACCTTCGTTATAATAGCCATTCTTTGAAACGGAGGGTATCTTCTGCGAGAATAACAGCATTCGCAACGTACGTTTTGTTGTTGGGTTGCTGTTTCACTCGCTGCTGTTAGCTGGCTCGTTATCCTGTTGGCATCGCTGGCCGCTGGTGTGCGCTAGTGGCTCCTTGAATCCTCTGACTCCTTGTGGGGGAAAAACATGGTCGCACCGGTTGGTATACCGGTTGTTGGCGTGGAATTGGTCTATGATAGGTGGCCTTTCGCTTTTCTAATACATTACCTTCCCTGTGAAACAATCGATAACACGCTTGCATCATCTTGCAGTACTCCTGCTGCAAACGATCGATTGTTGACATGATCTATCAGCCGATTTGGATCAATTGCGATCGTTACCTTCGTTATAATAGCCATTCTTTGAAACGGAGGGTATCTTCTGCGAGAATAACAGCATTCGCAACGTACGTTTTGTTGTTGGGTTGCTGTTTCACTCGCTGCAATTAGCTGGCTCGTTATCCTGTTGGCATCGCTGGCCGCTGGTGTGCGCTAGTGGCTCCTTGAATCCTCTGACTCCTTATGGGGGAAAAACATGGTCGCACCGGTTGGTATACCGGTTGTTGGCGTGGAATTGGTCTATGATAGGTGGCCTTTCGCTTTTCTAATACATTACCTTCCCTGTGAAACAATCGATAACACGCTTGCATCATCTTGCAGTACTCCTGCTGCAAACGATCGATTGTTGACATGATCTATCAGCCGATTTGGATCAATTGCGATCGTTACCTTCGTTATAATAGCCATTCTTTGAAACGCAGGGTATCTTCTGCGAGAATAACAGCATTCGCAACGTACGTTTTGTTGTTGGGTTGCTGTTTCACTCGCTGCTGTTAGCTGGCTTGTTATCCTGTTGGCATCGCTGGCCGCTGGTGTGCGCTAGTGGCTCCTTGAATCCTCTGACTCCTTGTGGGGGAAAAACATGGTCGCACCGGTTGGTATACTGGTTGTTGGCGTGGTATTGGTCTACTATTCTTTATATTCACTAATCTCTGATATTATGTTGCGTTGAACGCTATATCGGTCATGGATTTTTCCTTGGCAGATGCATTTGTACAACTTGATCGAAAGCGCTTGGGCGAAATCCATCGCACTTGTTTCCACTTGATATTAATGGACACGCTCACCGCATTCCGATTTGTACTTTTCCTTCTCTTCCATCGAACTATGCTGCTGCGTTGCCAGCTCGTCGTACAGTACCGTATATCGCAGTAGCTCAAGCCCCGGAACATCGGTTAACGGTTTGAAAGGGCTGCCGGGTTGCAACGCGTTCCTGCTCGGCCTTCTGTGCCAAGTAGGCGTGCTTGATTTGCTCGATGCGCTTCTGTTACGCCACCTTTGCATGGCCGCCCCGTGCTCTGAGGTTTCAGCTCTCTTTTGTGTTGCATTTTTCATTTAATTAAGTTGCCTATTTTTGTTCTTTTCCACTGGTCGTCCATGCTTATTCGCATGCGAAACTGACCAAGGTCATCATATCTGTGATCCTACTATAATATATTTCGAAGATTCTTGCTTTCCTCTTCTCAAGTTTTTTAACTGGCTATCCAAAGTCATCAAATCTCTTTTGTCTGCGTAATAAAGTCGTAAGGTTGTCTTGATCGACTCCCAATCGACTGGCGTGTTGTTAGTGATTAATACGTCACTAGCTTCATCCTTAACTTTTCGTCTGATGCTCTTTACTATAATATGATATTGGAAAGTGTTCTTTCCATCGGAAAATAATTCTAAGATATCTTCTACATCCAATATCCAATATTCTACTGTGACAACGTACGAACGATTCCTGTATGTTCTTCGTCAGTCAGCTTTATGTATTCTATTTTTAGACTGATGAGTCATATTGCTTGTGTCAACTGGCTACTGATTTTCCGTTTTTTGCGTTTCCCTTTTGTTAACTCTGTGATTTTTTCCGCTTCTTCGTTATCTTTCTTGATATTTCAGTATTGTTTCTTCTTTCTTACCGTTTTACTCATTACTTACAATAACAAGATGAGTTTCATCCCGTCGGGGCTTCCCATTAGATTCTTTTTGCAATGAGGACAACGCGTTTGAGCGTCACGGGAACAGCGCGAAAATCCTGGTTCCTGGGTGCTACATATGAACTGGTTTGTTATAAACGTTAACCGTGCGAGGGCCACGGCAGATTTGGCCCCCGATTTTGAAGTAACTTTCGCTCCGTCACCAGCCAGGAATGGTATTCAATCGCTTTGCCGTCTCGTGTGCTTTCTTCGCGGCGACCCAGTATGAGAAGCTGGGGTCTCCGGTACACTAGTTTCTACTTCGGATATGGTTCCGCGTGAATGGCCAGAGGCACAGTTCACGGCTGGATCGCGCGGACACAGAATAACGATGCTTCGATTTTAAGATGTCAGACAAGAGAGATCTATTTACTAACTGTTCGCTTCGCAATTCTACTTACATTCTTATTTATCAACTTTTCCATAACCTAACGTTCCCTAAAGTCAGCGACCGCGTCCCTACCTCCCTTTTTTTCCTCTCCACCTCCTGTTCCTGCCGCGTTGGGTGAGCTGACTTGGTCAGTTGACGTCAACCCTTGCCTGATGCAACACGCTCATTGGTTCAATTTGGGTGATAGATAAAGCATCGTTTCGGCGGATTGTTCATGCGGCCAACAACTTCTTGCGACATTGAGCTGAGGCGAAAGAACGCATCTTCAGAAAATCATTACAACGTCTTTCCGCACCGAGGCAAATCACGGCAGCGACACGGATGGGTTTTTAAAAATGAACTTTATTCTCGCACGGCTGCAACAAGACTGAGACTTGTGAGACGATCATGATGCTGATGGCGATCCGCGTCTTCAGCACCGATACATGAGTGGTTGCTTTGATTATTTTGTTTCAACAACAGATGAAAAGACTTGCCCATTTAATCGACGAACCCGATCATTGCACTTTCTGAATGATCCATCACGCGGCCCGGATCGGCTCCGGAAAATGTACCTTTTCGACGAGACGCCTTCCAAAAGCTGATGTTGAATGAGGGAAAAATGATGAAGCTTCCAAAGGAACGCTCAAGAGGCATGCTTGTGGGGTAATCATTCGTGTACTTTGTATCGAAATTCTTTTCTTTTGATTTTTTCTTTTATAATTTCTTCTATCACAACTGCTTCTGTCGTGGGTTCTCGCCCTTTTGCAATCTGCTATGATAGAATAAAAACACTACGCGAAGTTTCACGATTCAAATTCAACTCATTTTATTCCTAAAAATGTTCGGTATTTATACCTCAAATTGCAAGGCCAATCTTTCCCGCGACCATTCCTCTATTTACCTCTCCACCTCTTGTCATTGCCGCCTTAGACGTTATCTTGGCCTCATTCTCGCGTCTAGCAATTAGTATTCTGGATCATTCTTATTGATATTCTTATTGCTCAACTCTTTTGTCTTTGGTGCCCTGATTTCTATTTTCTTGAACCAGTATGATTTGTTTCTCTTACGGGATTGTCACCCGATATATTGGCTGTGGGATATCGCTCATACTTCCAAGGTGACGGTAATTAGTGCTGTGTGCTTTTTGTAATTAGCTAATGATTTATGTTTATTGCTCCCGATCGCGCATGGTGTGATGCTGCGCGATGAGATTATGTTGAGCGCGCGATGCTTATCCATTGCCTATGCGACTGTCGCGAGCATGTCGTGACCTTCAAAGTTATGTTCTGGAGCGTTCTTTTGTTATTGCTTTCACGTGCTCCCTAATTTGTGCGTCAGGTGACGGATCGGCTCATTTCTCCCTCATTGCGCAAGATGTGTGCCCTCTGGGTGTGATTTGCGCAATGGTTCATTTTTTGCCGTGCGCATAATTGCTGTCCTTGAATTTTATGTTCTAAGACGATCTCCAACGATCGTCTTTTTATTGCTTGCAGGTGTTCATATTTCGAGCGTCCCGGTTAGATTGGTTCAATCAGGACATGACCATCAGGATTCTATGGTATTATCCATATATGGTCATATATTGACGCTAGAGGATTTTAAGTGAAGCGACCAATGACAAGGCTAGGTCGGTGGTAGAGGAAGTCGGGTCGGGTCGCTTCACGGTTGATTTTTCTTTTTTTTAACAAATTGCATTTGCCCAAATTACATTAAGTGCTATCTTAAGAGTTTTATATCCTTTTATTCGTTTAGAATAAAGAGGAGCACGAGGGAAACATGATGATTCTCTTTGGAACACGTGAAAAGCATGTTTGTGCGGTAAACGCTATTTCTCTTTTTGTTTAAAATTTCTTCTCTTTCAATTGTCTTACTGTCATAATGCATTCTGCTCAACTCAGCGAATTTCTGAAAACTGTTCAATGCCTCGACTATTACTACTATTCTGTTACTGCTTTTGTGAACTCGTGGTTCGTTATGACTGGGGCACGCAACGCAGAGAGAACCTGCCTGCTGCAAGGTTGCAATGGCAACATTTGTGCAAGATTCTAATTCTGTTATGGTAGACCGCAACATGTGCCATTTCGTTCGGCAATCGTTCAAATGCTCGTTCAACGTGTCTAATATCTCTCTTCCTATCCATCACTTGGCTTTGTCAAGATACCTGAAATTCCCAACTGAGCTCCTACATTTTTCAATGCCAATTTCTTCTTGGCCAAATGTTTGTAAAAATCTGCTTGAGGATCGAATAGCCTTGAGAACTGCTTGACAGCATGCGCTGGCTTTTATCTTCTAAGAGCTCTGACCATCAAGTTGACATATCAAAAAATGGTTTGCTCACTCGTCTAAAATTGTTCTAGTTCCTTTTTCTTCTTTGAGTGCTCTGATCGCTCGGCAGCTGTTGTAGTTTATGCAACGTGCTCAACCACACGAATCTCTGATATTATATTACGTTAGACGCAATATCAATCGTGGATCTTTCCTTGGCTGGTGCGATTTTTCGCAGAGCGATCACGAAATGTGTCACTGCATCAATCGACGCCTTCCGGATGCCAATCGACTTTCCGTTGAGTCTCTGTTAGGAGAGTGGTCATCTTTGATTTCCATTTTGCTTCCTTGAATGATATGCGAGCAGTTTTGTTCTTCAGTATTACGAATATGGAATATCCAAACAAGGTAAGAAGACAGAGGCATTGCATTCTACCGTTCGTCTCGTCTCAACCCTCGACGACGACGGTGGTGGCGGTAGTGTCGCCAACCGTCGTCCCTGCTTTGCGGAGGAGTGTTGCCTCGTGATTTTCTACAAGTAGCTACAATAGTGTTGAGGGAGAAGCCTCACGCTAAAATATCGCTAACATTCGCATCGTCATCATCGACGTCCGTCGTTTCTGGATCAGCCCAGATCATTTCGTGGCCGTTTGGACGACGCCGGCGAATCCGCTGTGGCACCGCACACTTCCGTATTATTTGGCACTCTGTAGAAACTTACTGTGTGTACCTGTTGTCCGCTGTTCTATCGCGTATTCCGATTTGATTTTTTTCTTCTTTGTCGTTCCTTAGCTTCAGAATTCCTCTTTATTTTGGGATGATATCGAGCTGATATTCACATTTTCTAACATTAATCCATCGATAACATGCAACGTTTGATGGTGTGTTTGCTGCAAAGGCTAAAGATTACCTTGCTGCTCCGTCACCAGCTCGTCGTACAGTATCGTATATCGCAGTAGCTCAAGCCCTGGAACATCGGTTAACGGTTTGAAAGGGCTGCCGGGTTGTAGTTGTGCCGAACGAGAAGACTTGGAGTGTAATCTAAAAAATATATATACATTTTTAGATACAGTTACCAAGTCCCTTTTGTTTCTTCCTTTGTTCTCTGATAATATACTACGGTTGCAGTTCAACTGCTTCAATCACTTTACAAATATGCCTCTTATGTCTGATTGTTTCTTCTACTGCCAATTGCTCTATTCTCTGGAGTTTATTTGCTAATTAAGTACTACTCCTACTGGGTTTACAGTTCTGGCCTTGTGCACCAGTCTTAGTCTCTGTCGCGATAGTTTTGCTGTCTTGCCCAGCGGCATGTCCTTCTTTCATCCGACCTGAATAGTCTAGATCCTTTTGATTCGAATAATTTGTTACCGCTTTGCAAACATATATAACGAACTCCGCATTTGACTTTGTCATCATCGAGATCTTGAAACTACCATGACATATTCATTTATTTGTCGGATTTGTTACCAAATTAAACAAGAGTGTCAGATGGAGAGAAACAATGAGATTTGATATTTCTGCCCTTGTTTTCGTCTCATTTTTTTTTTTTGTTTAATGAGTCGCCTATTCTTCTTCTTTTTCTCTCGGTCACTGCCATTTTCAACGATCTTACAGACCTCCCGTTGTAAACGATTCGACGATCAATTGTTGACATGATCTATCAGCCGATTTGGATCAATTGCGATCGTTACCTTCGTTATAATAGCCATTCTTTGAAACGGAGGGTATCTTCTGCGAGAATAACAGCATTCGCAACGTACGTTTTGTTGTTGGGTTGCTGTTTCACTCGCTGCTGTTAGCTGGCTCGTTATCCTGTTGGCATCGCTGGCCGCTGGTATGCGCTAGTGGCTCCTTGAATCCTCTGACTCCTTGTGCGGGAAAAACATGGTCGCACCGGGTGGTATACCGGTTGTTGGCGTGGTATTGGTCTTCTATTCTCTATATTCACTAATCTCTGAGATTATGTTGCGTTGAACGCTATATCGGTCATGGATTTTTCCTTGGCAGGTGCATTTGCACAACTTGATCGATAGCGCTAGGGCGAAATCCATCGCACTTGTTTCCACTTGATAATAATGGACACGCTCACCGCATTCCGATTTGTACTTTTCCTTCTCTTCCATCGAACTATGCTGCTGCGTTGCCAGCTCGTCGTACAGTACCGTATATCGCAGTAGCTCAAGCCCTGGAACATCGGTTAACGATTTGAAAGGGCTGCCGGGTTGCAACGCGTTCCTGCTCGGCCTTCTGTGCCTAGTAGGCGTGCTGGGTCTGCTCGATGCGCTTCTGTTACGCTACTCTTGCATGGCCGCCCCGTTCTCTGAGGTTTCAGCTCTATTTTGTGTTGCATTTTTTGTTTAATTAAGTTGCCTATCCTTGTTCTTTTCCACTGGTCGGCATGTATATTGCGGAGCTAATGAAGGTCATCATATCTGTGATCCTGCTATTATATATCTCGAACTATTCTTGTTTTCCTTTTCCCAAGTCTCTTAACAGGTTATCCAAAGTCATCAAATGTCTTTTGTCTGCGTAATAAAATCGTAAGGTTGTCTTGATCGACTCCCAATCGACTGACGTGTTGTTAGTGATTAATACGTCACTAGTTTCACCCTTAACTTTTCGTCTGATGCTCGTACTATAATATGATATTGGAAAGTGTTCTTTCCATCGGAAAATAATTCTAAGATATCTTCTACATCCAATATCCAATATTCTACTGTGACAACGTACGAACGATTCCTGTATGTTCTTCGTCAGTCAGCTTTTTGTATTCTATTTTTAGACTGATGAGTCATATTTCTATTTTCGACTATTTTTAGACTGATGGGTCATATTACTTGTGTCAACTGGCTACTGATTTTCCGTTTTATGAGTTTCCATTTTGTTAACTCTGTGATTTCTTCCTGATCACTTCTTTACTATCTTTCTTGATATATTTCAGTATTGTTTCTTCTTTCTTACCGTTTTACTTATTACTTACAATAACAAGATGAGTTTCATCCCGTAAGGACTTCCCATTAGATTCTTTTTGCAATGAGGACAACGCGTTTGAACGTCACGGGAACAGCGCGAAAGTCCTGGTTCCTTGGTGCTACATATGAACCGGTTTGTTATAAACGTTAACGACTTTTAGCCACGTGCGAGGGCCACGGCAGACTTGGCCCCCGATTTTGTACTAACTTTCGCTCCGTCACCAGCCAGGAATGGTATTCAATCGCTTTGCCGTCTCGTGTGCTTTCTTCGCGGCGACCCAGTATGAGAAGCTGGGGTCTCCGGTACACTAGTTTCTACTTCGGATATGGTTCCGCGTGAATGGCCAGAGGCACAGTTCACGGCTGGATCGCGCGGACACAGAATAACGATGCTTCGATTTTAAGATGTCAGACAAGAGAGATCTATTTACTAACTGTTCGCTTCGCAATTCTACTTACACTCTTATTTACAAACTTTTCCTTAACCTAACGTTTCCTAAAGTCAGCGACCGCGTCCCTACCTCCCTTTTTTTCCTCTCCACCTCCTGTTCCTGCCGCGTTGGGTGAGCTGACTTGGTCAGTTGACGTCAACCCTTGCCTGATGCAACACGCTCATTGGTGCACGCTCATTTGTTCAATTTGGGTGATTGCAAATCATTACTCCCCTATCATGGTGATCGTCATCGATCACCATCATCAATTAAGTTCACCATCATCAGTTAAGCGGCGGGCGCTGTTGGCGCGATGGCTATTTTGTGACGGATTGTTACAACGTCTTTCCGCACCGAGGCAAATCACGGCAGCGACCAAAAACAGGGGTAGGTCGGTGGTGGAGGCAGGTTTGGGCCCCTGCACACGGATGGGTTTTTAAAAAAATGAACTTTATTCTCGCTCGGCTGCAACAAGACTGAGACTTGTGAGATGATCGTGATGCTGATGGCGATTTGCGTCTTCAGCACCGATACATGGGTGGTTGCTTTGATTATTTTGTTTCAACACAAACAATTTAAAATGAGCCTGTGTTTGCCCCGAAAAAACTGAAGTCCCCCTCTCCTTTAAATAGTCGCGTATTCTTGTTCATTTCCTTTTGGTTGCTGCCATTTGCGACGAACTTACAGTCCTTCCATCGATTTTTGTTTACATTCGACGGTCGATTGTTGACAGGATCTATAAGCCGATTCGGATCAAGTGCAATCATTGCATCCTTTATTATTTCTATTATTTGAAACCGCGCCTGTGCTTGCCTATGGACAATAGGGCCCTGTCTGCTTCCTACTAGCTCATTCTGTGGATTCCACGCCACTGGTTTTGTAGTGGTTCTGTTATTAAGAAGTAGTTGAGTTATAGCGTTTTCACCATCAATGCCACAGGTCTAGGGACATTATCCTCGCATGAGCAGCTGTATTAGAAATCACTCAAACCAACGATGGTAGTGATGGGTACCTCGTGATAGTATCAGGGCGGAATTTAGAAGCACAGTAGGGCAACGGATCGCGCTAATGAGTGGTGAGGAAATATTGTTAGCGGGCTGAAAAGCCACTGCGTACTGTACGGGAATGTACAGCAGCTTTCTAGGTAGTAAGATACTTATTTCACATACACTATAACAGCGACAGACCACTAAGTAATGTACGCGTACGCGTAGGCTCGGTCCTCATTTAACCTTTGTTTACCGTTCGTATCTTATAAACAATAGTTAAGCAACTGTAAACGGCCCGAAACTGAACTATCTGAGATATGTAAATGCTTTAGGGAAAAAAATGAAATCCCCTACACACCTTGGATTGATTAGGAATGTGAAATCGTAGGTTAGTTTCCATGTTTTACAAAACATGTCATTCTTTTTTCAAAATACATCATTTAAATTCGTTATTCGTTCCAAACTACACTTGTAAGCCTTTAAAAACAATGAAAAACATTTAAAAACAATAAAAGTAAAAGTCGTCATAAAAAAAAATGCCAGTTCATGTTTATACGTTAGCCGCACAGGTAAAACTAAGGCGTTTCCCAATAGCTTGCATCGACCAGACAATTTCTCACTAACAGCGCCTCTAGCGAGACAGCGAGAATGGCCCGAGAATAGAGAATTGAGAATGTTAAATATAAAAATTTGTCTAGATTTGGCATTACATTTGACATAATTCTCAATTCCCGGCTCATTCTCGGGCAATTCTCGCACCGTCGCCTAGATGCGCTGTAACCTCGGCCTGTAATCGGATCGTTTAGTTAGCGGGTTTTATTCCAATTGGAGAAGTTGTAGCTTAGCCTCAAACAACAAATACATCTGCAGCCCCCGCTGGATGGTGAGTATTCTGGTCCTCCAACTCCGACCAAAGGCTCAATTAGCTGGATAGCATTTCTCATTCACAGAACGAAACGGTGTTGGTGATCCATGGAACCGTCACACGCTTGCTCTCGTCTCTCCGAATCGTCGGCTCGTCGCGTCGGCCCGCGATCACCAGCATCCCACTAGCTCAGCCCTAAGCTAAGGCCACCAGGCGGGCCGGTACTGGTACGGTAAGTTCACTTTTTACTGCCGGACAGCATTCGGGATCTGTGGAACTCATCCCGGGCCTATCCTCGCGTCTCGGATGTTGCTATAAAATGAAATTTTGCCTTGCCTTGGCGCTCGAATGAGTGACTGTGGTCGCTCTCAAGATGCACACCGCGAGCACGAAACAGGGAAATGCGCGAGAGAGCATCAACTCCAAGGATGAGTGATGAGGTCTCGCGCGGGCGCTGGCTCTCTCGCTCTCGAATGCTCTCCCCTGAGAGGCTGAAAAAAAGAGAGAGAGAGAAATCGGACGAGAGCATAAAAAAAACAGCATCCAAGAAGCGGAGACCTGGTGGTAACATCAATACCTCCCCCCCCGCTAATGGAGTTCGAACGGTGCGACACTTCGCGACACCAGGCGCTCTCGGGCAGAGGATAAGGGCCTGCGCGGAGAATCTTCCTCCTGGAGCGTCGCGGTGCACCCGTGGACCGAGGACGACACGACAACACGATGACGACCGCACTGCTGCTGCTGCTGGTGGTGCTGGTGCTGGTGCACCGAAGTGGAAGCGCATGTAGAACTTCACGATATGCATGCAGTACTTCAGTGTCAAGCGCTTGACCTGGACGGACGCGCGCGCTCTTGCCGTGTTTGTACCGTCCGCTCGCTCGCTTCGTGGAAGGATCCGCCTTCCGAAGGACAGTTTGAGGAGCTCCAACGTGCGCCCCGGGTGCTCGAAGGGCTGCTCGCATCGCATCCCGTTGGTTGCTGTTGTTGTGGCTCTTCGTTTGTTTTGCTCCGGACGCACCCACGCGCACGCGAACACAAACACATACACAGGCGGGTGCGTTAAACGCAGTCAAGCGACGCCCGTACGGTCGTGGTGCGCGTGCCTGGTATGAGGTGTCGTGCTGGTGACACTGCTGGTGCCACCGCCACAATAAGCGACCAGCGGAACAGATGAGGGGAAGGGATACGGCCAACAGGAGAAGAGTAGGAACTGGTGCGCGTGGCCGACGACAAAAGATGTTCAACCAGCAGCCTCCACCGTAGCGTGCGCGGATCAATATCGTCTTCCGCGGTCCCGCAAGAGTGGTCGCAGAGAAGCAAAGGGAGCTAAAGAAAGAGAAAAAGATAGGGAAAGAGAAAGAGCGAACGAGCGAGTGCGTTTGATAGTGGCGAGAAGTGCATTGCTGTTTTGATGTGCACGGGGACCACCATCACCAGCATCCGCGAGTCTACAGCAACCTCTACGTGGTAGTTGTGCACGTGTATTTGTTGGCTGTGTATCGCGGGCGGTGTTTTTTGGTGCGTGCAGCAGATTATAGACCGCTGACAGCTAGCTCTATGAAGGCACCCATTGTCGCAGGGCTGAAGCAGAAACAGCAACCACCGCCCATGTCCCCGATGTCACCAACGTCATCGATGCTGCTCATGTTGCTGCTCATGTTGCTGTCGTTGCTGGCTCAGCCCATCAGGGCACTGAGCACAACGACAGGTTCACGGCGCGAGGCGACACAGCGACCGGTGAGTGTCATCGTCTTCGACAACAACAACCTCCCGGACGTCTCGTCACATTCGCTGCCGACCAGACTGGCAGCGGCAAACTCATCCTCCACAGCCACCACAACAACCGGAACAACCATCACTCCCTCCGGTGCCAGGACCGCCATCAACCACTGCCGCGAAGCCTGCCTCGCCCAGGTAATTATAATCTCATTAAATGCGCTGGAAATATTATAAATGGGTGAAGGGAACGAGGGGGGATAAAAGAGGGTGTGGCGGGGGGGGGGGGGGGGGGGGGGCATCAACATCATTGCGGGAGCAGGGATGCAACGAATTATCAGTGAGTAGCAGCGGCAGCAGCAACATTGGCGTCACTGTCGAATTCGTACGATTCGGGTGAAGGCACAATGTGACAAGAAGAGCCCCCCCCCCCCCAGAAGGGAAGGAAAAACGGGTTGACTATACATGGGTTTTTTTTAACGGCTGGCCCGGTGGCGAACGCGAATGAACGAACGAACCTTTGCTGTAGTTTTTTTGATACATTTTCCTCCAATTGCGACGAAATATTTTTGAAAACTTATACGTGTATGAGCTTAAAATGGCCTTTTTCCGAAAAAAACACGTTTTTTAAACAGTAAGCCAAAACATAAATTATTCTAAGTATTTTTCCTCGCTAGCAATACGTTTTTCCTATCTTTTGAGGAATTTGTGTCTACCATGCCAAAAGAGTTGTTCATTTAGCGACACAAACCATGCCGTCATGCCATTTTCCAACAACTTCACACAAATCGAAGCCTGCGCCAGGCCAGCGCCTGACCGATCGTCAAAAAGTGGTGGGGGCAAGGATTTTGAGCGATTACACATGATCCTCGTCCAAAGCAACCTGCAATTCATGCTCCAAATCGTTTTTGGCTTGATTTATACGCTTCTTGCCAATCAACTCAAATGGTCATCTTTGAATCAATTGAAAAACAATTGAGCTCCCTGCGAAAGCTGAGGGGTTACTGACATGAAGTGTTACCTATTCAAAACACTATGACTTTTTTGTTTGAAATGATTTTGTATTGAGTTCCAAGACAAAATTGTTTTAAAATAATCCAATTTTCCGAAACTATCCGCTTTAGCTCAATGTGGCCACATTTGACTCGACTATAGCCTTCTAACGGTCCGAAAACAAATTGATGCTGCACGAATGTGGTCTTGCGGTATTGTGGCTCGTTCTCGTACAATCGATTACATTATCGTATCCATACTGGCTTATTTTTTAGTCCTCTCCTTGTTCTCTAACTTGCACCAGACGGAATGGTCCATCGGATTTGCGTCTGGCGAAATCGAAATCCACTGTGTGGACGAAATGAAGTGTGGGACATGATTTTTTTAAACATGTTTGGTTCGCACGAGCTTTATGAGACGATTTCGAGTCTTGTAGGAACGTCCATGGTCTGCGACCGAAATGGTTACGTGTCCACGGCTGTAAAGCACCTTCTGAAACATATTATCGATAACGTGTCGCTTTCCATTTGACTCCAGCATCGATGAAAACAGCTGAAGAGCGCCCATCAGCGATCGCAGCGGTCCAAGCCAATAATTGTGATGGGAAATTGCTACGAGTGGCCGTACTTAGGCTCAAATTCAAGTATAAACCATCGGTCAAGTAAACACGATCGTTTTAAGAATTTATGGAGTGATTAATTTGAATAATTTTCTCATCGGAGAACACAATGTTTGAAAATTCGCCACGTTCGTGCAAGCGCAACAACTCCTCCTTTGCTCGTTCGCACCGATCTTTTTTTTTGCTGCGGTGTAAGATTGTGTCCTTTTTTAAAGTTGAGTTGAGACCTCGAGTTCATTTTTCGTTATGGGTTGCATAGCATCGAGCGAAATTTTCATATCTTTTGCGAGGTTTTTATGGACTGCGACGCGGATTTCGTTGAATTCTGGCCTTCACTTTCCGAATCATTTCTGGCGATGTTGCGGTTTGTTTTGGTACACTTCCATAGCGTTTTCTAATGCTATCAGTACCATTGTATCGATTTATGGAGCGATACACAAACATTTTGTTCATTTTAAAGAGATTGAGCTCACGAATTATAGATGAAGATTGTGGTTTTCCAATCCAATAAACGCCATCACAGCTATTATGTTCGAATACGTCACGATAAAAAAAATCTACAAAACACAGACGCAAATGCTTTTGATGGCTTGTAAACAATATATTCAGCTATAACTAATTCAATTTTGGCGTCGATGTTACAAGCGGTTTGAAAGATACAGCAGTGTGAATTTGGTAACACTTCATATTAATAACCTTCTGTAGCTTTTTTTATATATATTTTCCTCCAATTGCGGCAAAATATTCTTGAAAACTTAAAGTGCAATATGCTTTAAGTGCAATATGCTACATTCAGCTGAAAAAGACTTTTGGGCTCGAATTAACCTTAGCCCCATTGAGCCAAGCAGAACAGATCGAACAGATCTCGGAACATCAACTCGGGGTCGAGCAGCAATCAGTCCACCAGCTGGCGTCTGATCTTTTTTTTTTATTGGTGTCTTTTGTAAAGTTATGGGATCACTTTTGCCCGTTGACGACGATAGCAACTTTCTGTCTAAGAAGGAGATGGGGGGTGGTTTTAGCTTCAACTCTGCGCTCTTTGTAAAACACTAACTTCGTAGAGTTTCAGAGCAACACCGAGAGCAACTATTTGAAGTCGACTAGAACTTGCCCATCGGCTATTTTCTGTACGGGGTAGGGATCGCGATCACAAGATGATGATCAGATGACAGAATTGGAATTACGCCACCCAGCCACCGTCAGTCTAGGTTGATGGCGCCCTTACCATCCCAACCACCGCCCACTCCCCAAAAACCCTTTTCCCATATCAAATTCTTGGACGAATCGGATGGACGAGCGAATGTGGATCACAATTCCACAACACACATAGCGCGGGCCGGCGTGGTCATGACTTGACACGCGCATCATGATCGCGTAATGCGAGCCGGGCATCCAGCGCTCGAGTTGCACGCACCCGCACCCGCACCCCTCACGGCACGAACCGCTGTCGGCGCCTAAGGAGGCATTAAGGATTAAGTTGCTTTCTTCGGTTCTCCTCTTCCTCCTCCTCGTCGGTTCTCTTGCGTGAGCTACCTGGACTGGACCTGATCGGTTCTGTGACGACCGAGTGCGCATCAGGCGGAGTCGGATCCGGTCGAAGTGGCGATGAGTCGCCCGTTGAGTCCACGGAGACACGCTGCCTGCTCCCTGCTAGCGAACCCGAAACCGACCCAGCGACGTCGCGTTTTGTGTTTGCTTGTTCGCTGAGAAGGAACAAGATTTCGGATAGAGTAGAATATATTATGTCACGAAAGTACCGGGATTACGTAGTCGATTTAAATCTGACTGGGCAGTCGAGGATCGAGTCGAGAATTTTTTCCTAGCTTGGTACAACCGTCCTTAATTTTTGTGCAAATGTTTGAATGGAATCCGGGATCAACCCGTTTGTTTAACAGCAGCTGATTAAGTAAGTCGATAGGAGCAGTTTTTGATTTATGACTTACATTCCGGGAAGAAAGTAACGAAAATGGGAAAATCAAATAAAATTTCTGATATTAATGATTCAAATTTAAGGGGGCTTCGGTAATTTCTGGTAAAAAAAGGAAACATTTTTGACGATTTTTTTTAAAGCATCAATTCAACACTGTTTTTTCAAGTGAATGGCATGTTAAACTGCAAGTTTTGAAGAATATTTCGGTGTATTTTGGGGAAGATTTAACAAAAACTTCATCCATGGCATCAAATTTCAGAAGGTGCGTCTGCGAAAAGATACTTTCTCAAAAAAAATTACAAAATGTTCTTGAAAGGATCAGCGTTCAGGGAAAAATGTAAAAAATATGAGTCACATAAAACAATAAATACCGAAGCCCTCCCCCCCCAAAATGGGTCACCTTCAAAATATACTCCATTTGCCCGAATACATCTCTGCCAACGGCACTTCCAATCATTAAAACAATTTTTAAAACTTTACTTTACCTTTACTTCACGCACCGCATTTTGATTGCCACGAAGCTCATGTGCGATCTGCCGCCATTTCCGGCCATTTCACGCTAATCTTTAAAGACTTTGTACCACCCATAGGCACGAGTTTTTGACAGAGAGCATTACTGCCAAATGCTTTTTGCAACATTTCCAATGTTGAAAGTAAAAATTCCCGCTCACTGTTGACATCGACTTACTAAGCTAGCTGCTGTAAAAAAACGGGTTGGACCGGATCGCATTCAAACAATTGCACAATAATTAAGGACAGTTATACCAAGCTAGGAAAAAATTCTCAACCCGATCCTCGATTACCCAGTCAGCTTTAGATCGACTTTCTTGACAAAATGTACTTCACTGCCTGCTCGTTCGGGTTGAGTTTGAAGCAAACGAGGCGTCCGAAAGCGCAGGCCATACGATGCGATGGCGCTGATGGAGCCAATGAGCCTTTTTCAAATTTCAATTTAATAGAAAATCGCGTCTGACACCACCCAAGTGCCCCGAGCTGGTAGAAAACGGACTGCCGGCCACTCAATGCCAGTAGTGCACGACGCGACTGCCCGGGTCCCGTCCCGTTGGTTGACGTTGGATTGGCAAGCTACCGGCCGTCCGTTCGAGTTTGAGTTGGCATGTGTTTGTTTGTTTACGGCCCCACCAGTCCGCCACATTTCCGGCCCTTCCGGTCACGTCCAAAACAATGCAACCGCTTGTCTCCTCTAACGCTCCAACACTGCCTTCCTTACGCCAAAACGAAAGGGAACGACGGTTGAAGCGCTGAGCGAATAATCAATTTAGCGAAGCGTACCAGTCCAGGCAAATGGCGGCGAATTGGCGATGACCTGTCACGAGTGTGCAGTGCACTGGACGGGGTTGGTGGATGGTGCAGTGCTGCTAAAGGATCCGCAGGGCAAATTATTATATCAAACAATGACAGCGCACCCATACACACAGTTCGTTTTTCCTACAAGTCAAACAAACGAAGCAAAATTCGGAAAACTACCCGGTACCTTCCCGGTCCCGGCAATGGGCCCTGCCCTTCGAAGGTGTACAATTAGGGTAAGGCAGGTTTAAGTGGCAAAGCGCACACAAACACACTGCGATAGTGCGTGCGGTGTTGTGAAACCGTAGTCCGTGATGTTCGGTGATCTATTTTCGAAATTGCGCGACCGGCGCGCGCATGCCGGTAGCAAAAGGTGAAGCGAGTGATGGAAAGATAGTGGAGGAAGCTGGTGGATGTGTCCTCACGCCGTCTCAATAGCAACCCGCAAGGTAACACCTACTTGCGGCCAGTTCGCACAAAGTTCACAAACGGACCAGGACCGCCCCCTTGCGCTCTCTCTCTCTTTCACTCTTCTTATCTCTCTCGCTCCCGGTTACTAGCTTTAATTGAACGCTTGCGCGCCTCTCGTCCTCATCGTGGTCATGCTCCCCAAAAACCCCTCCACCAACAGTCGACAAAAACCACCGTGCACCGTGCCGTGGCTTCTTACTTGCGCTTACTACTATTTGTCAACAACTGCCTGCTACTACTACGCGGCAGCTGATGACCTCCACTTGCCGGCCATCAATCCCGAGTCAAAGAGAGGAGTGCGCTTGTGATTGGATGGCGTTGATGGCGTTACGCGTGCGCGCCGCTGCTTGTCATTACTGTCAAACGCGCTGCGGGCGGCTCGTAAGCGGTGAGCTATGGTTATTGAATGGGCGCTTGCCGGGATGCGTTAATCCCCCCTCCTCGCACCCGTTAATCCAAGGGATGATCCAACCGTTTGCCTGTCTCGGATTCGGCTCCCGGAATGTAACGGATCACCGGCTGGCAGCTGCAGTCAGTCCGACGGGCAAAACGGGGTTGCTGACATTGCGCACATTCTTGCCGCGAATGGCAGTGGAGTGGAGGCCCGGGGGGAGTAGCAATCAATCACGACAGGAAGCGGTCTGACATTGTTATATAGCGCTATGGTATGAGGGCAAAGGGTCGCCTGGGCCTGGGTGACCTCCTGGTGCCGGAGTTCGAATGAAAATGTCTCACTTGATCGAGCCATTTGACTCCATCAATGGTTGTGGGAGTGGTGGTGGGTGGGCACACTGATTTATGAACCCCTTTGAAGTAGCAGCCCCTGGTGTTGGTGCTGGTGTAGGAAGCAGATGATCTGTTTTAAATAAATTTAGATCCCGGACGCGGTACCATGCGATCACTCGGCACTCGACACTCGAAGTTAGAGTGATAAATGGCGCCGTGTCCCTGCTAATCTATTGGATCAGCGCCGATCGCTTGCCTTTTAGTGACCTACACCTCGAGCGGCCTGCCTGTGTGCGTAGCCTTGCCCCGGATGCCCCCGGCAAGGACAATCTCAGAATTTACTGTCAAACATTCTGTGCGACTTGACGCAACGGCCACAATGCCTTGGAAATGCCGTCCTCTCGTGTTTATCGTGAAAAAGAGGGTGCCGAGAGAGAGAATGAGAGAAGAATAAAGGTCCAACCCTTCGCAAAGCGTAGACTGCGACAGAAAAGGTTTCCCATTGCCCCGGAACTAGAGAGTAAGAAGATAGCCAAAAAGCCAAAGCTTTCCTTGGGTCAACATTTGGGGATAACTTCCTCTTGGACCCAAAAGCTTGTACGATCGGGAAGGGGTGCCAGAGCGCTTCAGGAGCGGGCGTTGAAGAAACTATGTACATTTCGGCATTCCCGGATTGAACCCTTTGCCCGCGAATTCCCCGCGATGACGAACGGCTCACAATTTGCTAGTGCTAACGTAATTTTTCTTTAATTCTCGTATTTTTTGTAGGTTGTCAGTACTGTGATTGACATCCGTGACAAGTTTCACGTCAAAATAATTATTAGTTTTTGAGATAGGATTTTTTTTTGTGAGGTGCACTAAAAGTGCATTCCTCATTTTTCGATAAGGCGAAATTTGTTGAGTAAAGTTTTGCATAAAAAATGGTTTGTGGATAGGTAGAAAATGTTGCAGAAAGACTTTGGTGACTGCGCTAAGTTAAATAAAAATGTTTTCAAGTGGTCAAAAGACTTTCAGGATGGTCAGGAACCGTCTTGAAGACGAAGAACGTTCTAGGCGACCATCAACGTCCACTGACAAGGCTCACGCTCAATAAAACAAAAGTTTGGGGGGTGGAAAACCGTCGATTCATAACTAGAGACCTTGGTGATGATTTGAGATATTCATATAGTTCGTCAACTACACTTTGAAAAATGATTTAAACCTCAAACGCTTCAGAACTCGACTGTTACCGTTGGTACCAGCGACTAGCGTTGGTTTTCCATGACTTTTTCCCCAAAAACTCCAGTCATACCGTTCCAAATCCATCGCTTTCGCCTGATTTAGCACCATGTGGGTTCTAGCTATTAAAAAAACTTAAAAAAAAACTCCTCCGGGACATCGTTGTGATCCGATAGAGACGATTCAAGCCGCTGCGAAAAAGGCCATCCCGAAAGCCGAATTTTTCAAGTGATAAATTGTATTGAAGGAAGATTACTTTGATAGGAATGAAATTGATTTGGAGGCATAAAACAGGAACGAAAATCCTGTTATCTATTGAACACAGTAGTATGTTTCCTCCATTTTCCTCCAAACAGAAAAGGAATTGTTGACAGTTTTCCTTTCCTTCATATCCCTTTTATTATTTTTTTCAAATGGAAATTTAACACAACGTGTCTCTCTCTCTCTCTCTCTCTCTCTCTCTCTCTCTCTCTCTCTCTCTCTCTTCTCACTTTTCTTTACTGTGATTTCTTTTTACCTTTTGCAGCACGCCATCACGGTGAAAGTATGCAGCCAAACGTGGACCTGCCGGATGGTAAGGATGCACAGCTCCTCATCCCTTCCATATTCCCCTCTTTCTGCAGCTACGGATATTTCTGCCTCAGCACATACACACAAACACACCCGCGCGCGCGCACGCACGCAGAGAGGTGTGAACAATGCCGCGGTTACCTCTTGTGCTGGCTGGCTGGTGGAGGTGTCAAGCAGATAATGAGCGGCAATGAGTAAGGTAAACCCGTGGGCCGTCACCCTCTGTCTGCCACCCACACACTCACGCACACACACGCTGGCAATGAGAGAAGAAGGTGTCGAGATGCTAACCAGCTTCACAAACAATCCACATCTACACCTCCTGCTGGTCCAAGACGCCCACTGGTGACGCCCAAATGCTCTAAACAAGAGCAGAGCTCTCCCAGTGCAACACCCAGTGAAGGAGCCAGCGAGGATCGCGACGTGATCGGATCCTGACCGCAGGAGAAGGGAGAAGATCCTGGCCTGACCTGACCAAGCGATCGAGGAGGCACCACTTTTGCGCCTTTTATTATTTGCCCGTTGCCAGTGGATGCCCGGTATCTGTTTGCTCTTCACGCCGTCCATGCCGCCGTCTGTTGTTTTTGTTTAGATTGTTTCTTGAGCCCACACCAGAAGGGGAGCCAGCAGCTTTAGCCATCGCCTTGCTGGTCCAATATTGACCTAGCTGACGGTACTGCCATGTCCGGCCCTCTCAGGTTCCCAGCAGGTGTATGTGTGTTTGCGAGCGTTGGTCACTTATTGGTACAACAGCGTCTCCTCCTTCGTTTTGTTTTTGTTTTTATTTTGGCTCCTCTATAGTGGGGAATGTTCCTGGGTGAGCATACACAGCTCGCGAGCGTGCAGATAGATCCTCTTAAAGAGAGCGAGAGAGAGAGAGAGAGAGACAGGGAGATAACTTTGTTGACATCTGCGTGTAAGTCTCTGATGAGGCTGTTGTACTGTATAGCTGTAGACAGCTGCATCGTTAGACGGTTTCTACAGGGCTATCTGGAGCTTACTTTATTTAACAATTGAATAACTCTGCCATTTTTCCGAACCGATTTGGGCCAGTTTCTGAAACGTCAGTCTATGCCACTTGAAAAGAGCGGATTGAAATTGTCACACTTTATATTGAAAATAATCGATCATTAGTGAAAACTGCGGTCGTGCAATGGTGGGTTAATGGATGTTCGCTTCCTCGTTCGCCGCATATGACGGTGCTGGACGTTTTTTTCTGTAAATCTATTTGAAAAATAAGGTTTATTCCAACAAGCCGAAGAGTATCATTCAGCTTAAAGCAGCATATTAGAGCTAAAATTGCCAAAATAATTCCCGAAATGTTATCAAATACAATGCAAAATGCCAGAAAAATGGCCGCTTTTTTGTATGCCGACTGAAAGCGGTCATTTGATCGATATTATATTTTGAGTTAATTATTAATAAATGGTATAGAATAACCCAAATAGAACTTGTTCATTTTCCAAAATCGGCTGAAAAATGACAGAGTTATTCAATTTTCAAACTGGTTAGCACCTGATCGCGCACTCTCTGAGGCAACAAAACTGCAACACAGTTAAAACGCCACAAATTTTTCATTTTTGTTTGGTTTTTATTAAGTAAAACCAAAAAGTGTCGAAAAATAAATTTCATAAACGTTAAGAATCATTTCATTTCGTTTCTTTATGTTACTTTTTGGATGAATTATGGTCTTGAGACCGTAGAAGAAGCCTTACTTCGCCGGGCCGAAATTTTTCACATTCTTCGCACATTTTTGTTCGGAGGATCCGAGATGAATCAAGAAATTCGTGTGCTAAATCTATTAGAAGCTTCATTCCAGTCCTAGAAATGCAAAAAAATCATGTGAAAACCCTGGAGATTCCAACAGGACTCTCTATCTTCCCTCAAAGCAACCGAAACATGAGATTAGCGAAAACAGAACGTTTCACACTTCATTTGCATGTGTCATTATTTATGGACGTAAAAAGCGCAGGACTTCTCCGTTTATAGTATTTTGAAAAGCATGGTTAGACCCAAATAAACACATAGTTTTGACCAGCTTGAGCAAACGCGTCCCCTAAAATGAGTCAAAAAACCACAAAGCACCCTGAAGGGCAGCGAGCGATGCTTTCTTCTACAGGGTCTCAAGACCATAACTCATTCAAAAAGTAACTGATGAAAAATAAACTGAACTGATTTTAAAATTTTATGAAATTCCCGACATTTTTTTGGTTTTACTCAATAAAATTCAATTAAAAATTAAATGGTGTTTTAACTGTGTGTTGCAGTTTTTTTTTATTTTTTTTTGTTTAAGACGTATACCTTTTGAGACGTTCACGACTCATGCTGCTAGCCCTGAGTTGAGTCCCGCAGGAGGACGCCATTTTGGACACCAACACTCTGTACTCTTGGTGCCCCCCCCCCCCCCCCCCGTCCAAAAATGACATGAACACCTTGGCGTGGCGCAGCACAACTGAGCGACAGTCGCGACAAACATCATACTTGGAATCAGTGACGGGGGCCCTCGCCGGTGGCCAAGAGATGAGCAAACAAAACAACTGGAGTCCGGTCCGGTATCGGTATCCGAGTCAACAAAGACGAAATGAAAGAGGATGAGCGAGATGAAGTGGCCCGAGACCGGCCCATAAGGCTGAGGCGGAGCAGTGGATGTCGGAATGTAAAATATCTTATTTGCCTACAGCCATTTAGCCACGCGGCTTGCTCTGTGCGCGACCAGACGTTGCGTGCTGCGTGCTTATACACCCAGGGGCATGAAAACCCCTGGGTTGTGTCACCTGTAGGGGCGCGCAGATCGACAAGGACCTTTTTAAGGAGCCGTTTCCTATTTGTCTAGGGGAAACCCTGCTAGGACGCCTGCGAGCAGCACCAGCTCGACTCTACACCAACGTGTTCCTCGTGCCCTCACCGTTTGACACTTCCGGCCTGGCCGGCGGACCCCGCCCGATCCTAAGTGACGATAATTTACGACACGACCCGACCCTGAATGGCCTTGTCCATCCGTTTCGACTGCCGACTGCTGCTAAATGGGTCTTTAAATAGCGTAAAACCGTCACTTCCGGTGCCTGCGGTGGGTTCCGGGGTTCACTTTCTGACTTCCCTTCCACCTACGGCTGGCTGCTGGTTGGGAATTTCGGCCCCCAGCGGTGCATCGATTGGGAAATCGACAATGTAGCGAAAGGGCCTGGGTCTCTGGGTCTCTGGGTCTGGACGATGCTGCAGTCGGCGACGACGGAAAAAGGCTGTAAATGTTTATAGGCCTCCTAGTTACATTGATGCCCGCTACGCCCGCTTACACACCGGATGTTGTTGTATGGGCTTGCATTCTAGCCTTGGACCTTTTTTTATTTTCTTTCTTTTTTTTCTTTCTCTCTCTCTCTCTCCCTCTCTCTCTCTCTCTCTCTGTCCGAGGTAATACAGAAAGGGCAAAATAGAGTTTTATGCTTTCCATGTGCAGCCCAGGGCCAGTAGACCGAGTGTCGATTTCCAGAGACATCACACAGAGCCCTCGGGGGCCCTGTGGGCTATATTGTGCCCGAAGCATTCACATCCTGAAATGGGCAAACTGAATGGGCTGGCTGGAATGGCGTTTTTACCATGTGTATGCAGATCAAAGCGATCGTTTTGTTTTGCGAGAAAAAAAAGAAGCTTATTCTTGGAAAATGGAGAATCATTTATTCTCCAAAGTAATGGTAATCGTTAGCTACACATTTTTACCATATCTAAGGCATTTTTTTTTGATGCCTTGCCTATCTGTGCCATTTTTTAAAGCCCATCCACTTTTTTAAATTTTCGTAAAAATGGAAACGTTGCTCGGCCAACCTATCCCAACCTATTACCTATCCCAACGATGCAAATGAATGTTCATTTGATAGAGTCAAGTCTGGTGAGTTAGCCGCAAGTGGTCATTGTTAGCAATTGTGGTTTTAACCGTGTCCTGGGCTGATATTCCGCGCGGTGGCGGAGCATTTTCATCGAGCAAAATTGGTCAATTTTGTTGTTTGTGATATTTTGCTTGATTTTCTTCATCAGCCTCGGTCAAAATTGATTAATTGTTGCTTGTAACGATCATTAGTAACCGTTCTGGCCAATAAGGTCTACAATCTGATGTCTTCTAACAATTTCGCTGGATGGTGGATCTCACATCAAAATCACTACTTTTAAAATGTTTAAACCACACTATGTACTGTGTTCCAGTGAGAGCATAACCGTTCAATAATCATACGATGCGATTCGGTCGCCGATTTTTTCAAATGAAGGCAGCAAACCAACGATGTGGACGAACGGTGTGCAGTTTTTTGGGAACGGAACTTGCCATTTCAATCGCAATAAAAATATTTGTTACTAGCTGATTTTCCCGATTTCATACGGGTATTTGGTATGTTTCTTTTTCCCTTCGTCTATCTTTCTTATCCTATTTCTAGCACGATATCAATTGTAGCATTTAACATGTCTATCAGCTTGAGTTTTATCTTGATAGCATGCAGGTTGTAGAAAATACAGACCAAAATTAGAAGAGTAAAAATAATTAATTGACATTGATAATTTATGATCATAAACAGCAGCCACTCCACGGTTAATTCATAACAAATCCCCCTTTTGGCCAATGTGCTGGTAGTGAATGTTATCTTCGTTTAAAATAACAATTTAATGGTCACGCTGGATCCGATATCATGTGTTAAAAATCGATGCCATTTGCAAACTCATCATTCCCGAGAACAATGAGCAATTTCAATGTAATGAACAATTTCGGGAATATCGCAAAATCACATAGTCTCAATATCTGGAAGGTCTTTCTTCTCCCCTCCCAGCTTCTCTCTCTCTCTCTCTCTCTCTCTCTGCCTCTCTCTCTCTTTCTCACTCTCTTTTTCAATCTCCCTCTTTCTCATTGTTTTTGGATTGAATTTGGCCTCAATTACTCTAAAAGAACTTAAAACCAAGTGGTTGATTTAATATGACCATCAACCAGCTTTGAATTGCGAGGCATAAGGGAATGCACAGGGTGAAAGAATGGAGTAAATTCCGCTTTGATGTAACCAATCAATTTAGAGACGCCAAAAACATTGGAAATGACACCCATATTGCCCTAGAAGGGATTTTAAGGATAGGGGCTGTATGGTAGCCCCCCTCCCTCTTATCCGGCAGGAACAAAACTTTGTCACATGATACTTAAAGCAACAAGCAACAATTGTGTGAGTTTTGGAGAAATTTACTTGTAAACCACCAGAGCTATGCATTTTTCTAACACATTGGTATTTGGCAGGGGGGAGATGGGAGGGGAATCCTGGCAAAAGGACCCCCGATGATATCATGTGGGGTGATAAACTATCTTTGTGCCAAGTATGATAAAGATCGGCCCGGTAGATTTTGACATACAGACTTGTTTTTATTTATAAGAAGATGTGTTGAATTAGAAAAAAATGCACACTGATTATGTTTAACGGATGCTTCAATCCGTGTGTGCACGCAAAACACCCATAATACACCAGGAAGGGCTTCCGGAGGACCCGAAGTAATAAGACATTCAGAAAAAAAGAAGAAAAAATAAACACCGATGACGTTTGGTCGCTTGGTTCGTCGTTTGGGGGGGTTCGTCGCTTGTTTAAATCTTTCGTATTGCAGAGCGATCGAGAGCTCTAAACCGGGCAAGAAAGGGTGTGCGGGGCTGTTTTTTGTGGTCTATTTCGAAAAAGAGAGAGAGAGAGAGAGAGAGAAAGAGAGAACAAAAGGGCGAGCGAGCATCGATTTCTTCATTTATTGTGCATATCGCCGCTAGCGCCAGGAGCACCGGCAGATTGAGCAGAGTTTCGCATCCGATCCTCACCAAACTGAACAGGCCTCAGACAGAAGGACGTTAGTGGCCACTCCGTCGTCTCCTTGGTGCATTGTGTATCGCGTTTGTGTACAGTGCACACAGGACACTCATAATTCACCGGTATGGCGCGTCTTCCGGAGAAGAAGACGGCTTAAAGGGGAGCCGCGGTGAGCCGGCATGCGATGCCTGCTGCTTTGGGGGTTTTTTGTTTTTTCAAGGTGAATACAGAACTCACCCAGCAAGCAGGGTAGGTTGAAGCCTGAGGGGTGGCTAAGAACTGGTATGACTGCTTTCTGGCCTTCTGGATCTCGAAGCTCATGCTTATGCTCAGGCGTCATCACGATCTCTCTCTCTCTCGCTCTACTTCTCTCTCTCTCCCTCCTCTCTTTCGCTCTATGTCTTCTAGATCGCGGAACCTTGGGCCGGATCGACTGACAGCGAGACCACCCACCGAAAACGGAGAGCAAAAGCGAAGGAAAGGAAAGAATGAGGAATATGGCGGTGGAGTAGGAAGGAAGGGAATGGGGAATCTTGCGATGCGAAGGTTGCGAAGAAGGCGAAAGATAAGGGAAATGCTTGAGGGAGGCAGCTCACCAGGCAGTCCAAGTTTCGGGTCCAAGCCACGAATGATGGTTAATCCGCGCGCGCGCGTGCGCTTGCCCCGCTGTGACTAAATCAAATAGTGCGCGTTCAGCCCTGTCAGCCCTACAGACCGCACAAATCAAACGCGCAGAATCATCGGTCCTAAACCGATTACGGTTCCTGCAGTGGCAGAACGGATTGTCACAGGGAGCGCTGCTCTGCGAAGGTCATTCCTAATGCTTCCTGTAGTGGTAGTAGCACCGCGCTACTTTACGCACTACACTCAATTGCTCCATCACGAGGAAACGCCTTTTGGAAGCAGATTTTAGGACGTGAGTCGCAAAACGATTTCTTCGTTCACAGTCGGCAGGAATCAGCGCGCTAATTTGGCTGCATTCTCGTCCCTACATTTCCTACATCCTTCCCATCCTCTTTCTCTCTCTCTTGTGCCGCATACATGCATGGCTGTGTGAGTGTTAAACACTCTGAGGCGCTCGCAGATAATGAAGACGATGCCGCGGCGAGGCACCATTTAATTAGGGACCCCCTCCTGATTTTTTTTAAAAAAAGCTTTAAAAGAACGAAAGAAAGATTTTTAAAAGAGCGAAAAATTTAAATAACCAATCAATGACTGAGTTCTCCTCACGCGCTCGACGACTCGCACCTTTCGCGTCCCGCAACGAGACCGTATGATGATACCAGGCGTACAACCATAAAACTGCTGTTTGCTGCTAGATTACAGACCAAATTGAGTGATACCACACAATACGCTACATTTTTCTTTGCTCGTATCATGGCTAGTTTTGTGCCAGAAAAAGAGCTTTTGCGGGAAGCCATTCCACTTTTGGTCCTTTAATTTGGAAAAATCGGCGACCGAATCACGTAAAATGCTTGTAAAGGGCCTCTGGTGACAATTTGCTATTGGAAATCACTTGCAAAGGTTGGTTAAGTTGGTTCAAAGATGACCATTTTGACATGAATTGCGACAAGAAGCGCGAAAATCGACCCAAACAAGATTAGGACCATGAATTGCAGGTTCTTTTGGATGAGAATCATACGTAATCGTAAGAAATACTTGTCCAGTAGTTAGGAATTACTCAACAAGCCATTTTCATACGCTTACATGCCATGGAAAGGTTCAAACAGTCCGAAAATGGGTAGTCCATGAATTGAACGATATGCAGATGGAGGAGCGACGCCAAAACAAATGCTAATTCTTGCTTATTGTGCAAAACCGTAAGTCGATCCGACATCTTGGGGTTACTGGCATTAAAAAGATGATTGTCCACATTGTGACAAATTGGCCAAAAGATAGGAAAAGTGTACAGCTAGCAAGGGAAAATACTTAGAATAATTTAGTTTTTGGATTTCTACATGGTCTGTCGAAAAGTAAACAGGACTTAAGAACATTTCTGGTAAAGCTTCATTAATGTGCGATTTTTTTTTTGAAACGTGCATCCTTTAGGCACTTTTAGTCCAAATTTCATGACATTTGGCCCACCGGAGGTTAAGTTATGGCGCCTAGAGTGACAGTAGGTTTGAGTGGTCGGTAGCAAGCCTTCTGAACGGCCAAAATGTCAGCATAGTGTTTTCCTTTCATCCGCAAATGAAGTTTACCGAATAGTTATAAGCCCCAGGTGACCAGTTCAAGTGACTACGGGGCCGGATTGTTCGATAAAATGCAGTTTTCAGGTCAAAAAACAGTGTCGAGTGTGGATCGATGAGACGGCGCATTATGGGCGCAACAAGCGCCAACTCCCTTCTTCGCGATATTCTTGCACAATCGGACGAATAGGATGCATTGAACACCTCAAAACATCAAGATAATATTAGACAGTAACCGTTTGGGTCGGTCATTTGTTTTCAATTTGAGAAAATCCCACACTCATTCGATGCTTCCTTGCGCAATCATGAAGGTTGTCGTTGAGGTCTTCACGACCGGTTTTTGAATCGCGTATACTACTCATAAACTTTGCCACTGGATAGACAACCGTCACCACAAACTTATTGCATCAATTCGGTAAACGTTTTATCGAGTTTGAAAGCTAAACTTGATGGTGGATTTTTAACCACTTGCTGCCACTTTAGTCGCCATAACTTTGCTTCCAATGGACCAAATGCCATGAAACATGGACTGAAAGTCCCTAAAGAATGCACCTCTCAAGCGAAAATACTTACATTAACATAGCGCCACCAGAAACGTTCCTATGCCAAAGGTACTGTTTACTTTGCGGCAGAAGATGTATTTAAAAAAAATGTGTTTTTATCGACAAACCGACCCCTGGCACATCGCGCAGTAGGGATCACTGCAGCAGGGATTCGATTCGAAGAGTCGCCACTCGAGATCCTTGAGCCGTCCTTCTCCTCTTCTTGTACGCTCCTTGGGGAATGTGCGACATCTTCTTTCTCTACATATCCTTGAGCCGTCCTTCTCCTCTTCTTGTACGCTCCTTGGGGAATGTGCGACATCTTCTTTCTCTACATACCATGGAAAGGCTTACTCATGGATGGCTGTAGGACCTGCTGGTGGACCTCTCTAAGCATGTAGAGCAGAGTTTTGCTGCTGGTAAATTCTGACCGTCGAGTAACATCCAATTATCTTCGAGCAGTCGACGGTTATAGCTTAGCGCAGGCAGAAGCCAAACGCCCCCCTAAAACGGTTCACTATTCTTGCGATTGCCGGCTGTCTTGCTGTTTGCTGGTTGTTGACAGGCCTTGGGGGGGGGGGGGGAGGTGGGATGAGGAGAACAGAAGGAACAACAAAACAAAAGTCGAAGAACTGCCCAAGCAAGCCCCAAAAAAGGGAATCCACAAGAGAGATGAATGGAGCAACGAGAGGGAGAGAGAGAGAGAAACATGAAGGCGAAGCAAAAGCTCAGAAGCTCTGTAGCCAGACGACGACGACGACGGCGAAGGAGGACCACGGCCGTCGCGGAACATGTCAAAGGAATATTTTAGATATAACCTATCTAAATTGACTTAAATTATAATGCATGAGCAATGAAATTAATGCATTTAAATTTATTAATCCTTTCCGCATCGCCCTTCGCCTTCACCTCTCTCTCTTTTGCTCTCTCTCTCTCTCTCTGTGTCTCTCATACTCGGCGTACTCGAGCAGCAGACGAGCAGCGCAGGCTCTGGAAGAATCTGGCGCAAGCCGGTGGTGGCCGAGACCAGCGAGGAGGAAGTAATTAAACCCGTTTCTCATTCTACTGCCTATGCCACATACATACACGCAACATACAGACAGGGAGCACCGACAGAGCAGCAGCAACAGCAGCAGCATCGTGTCATAAGATTTTTTTCCCCCTGGTCTGTTACGCAGCTTCTGATCTCTGGCTGTGTGGCTACGCCTGGCTTGATCTTCTTCCGAACCATGCTCTCTCTCTCTCTCTCTCTCTCTCTGTCTCTCTCTCTTTGCTACGTTGTCAGTCGCCGTTGTGCGGGTTTGCGGTCCACCGGTCCAAGTGCTGCGCTGCATTTACACATAAACACCGCACATATAGGGTGTACCACAAAAAAAGAGAAAATGCTTTACCGAAAGCCATTTATGAAGGTTTTCTACTGTTTTAAAATATTTCAATTCGCTCTTTACTTCATTGCTAATCAAAATCAAACAAAATAAGTGGGTTTTGTCGGCCTGCTTTCTCAATTAATTTCTCCAAGCGGTTAAGAAATTGAGAAAACCGTCGGAAAAAATAGATATACACATCAGTATTCATTTTAACAAGTGATTTACTTAAAAGTGGAGGTATTTTGAAACCATTAGAGACAACTGCTCTAAACACCATTATTCCAGCGGGGATCTCAAAAGTGGACTTGAATTTTATGGTCTCTGAAACATCCTTAGTCATTATAGGGTCAATATGAAACTATTCAGGCGGGAATTCCTTTGCTGGATCAATCGTGAAAAGTGTCTCATCAGAGAACACGACGATCAGTTTCTTCGTCTTCGAAACTGACAACAAATGCACCAACTGCTCATGTCGAAGATGTTTTATCCTGCCGCCTATTAAATGACGCATAAACTATGCTCTAGTAGATGCTTTTTGGTCACGTTTGACCAACCGATGCATGGAGGTTCTGGAGATTTTCGCCTCTTTTGCAAATGTTCGCATTGGATTTCGTTTAACTTTTGCTCTCACCGATCCTTTCAACCTTTTCACTGCGCTGCCGGATCACTGCCAACCACTACCGTGTGGTTCCTGGGCCTAAATGTTTAATCCTGTAGACAACGGTATGATTACATCCGAGAGCCGCTAGTATTTCTTTGGAAGATTTTTTGCGCACGAAGCAAACTCGACACCTGTCGCCTTGAGAACATTTGGCAGATCGAACAACTTTTGCACGAGTACGTTTTACACATCATTTGATAGATATGAGTCTCACGAATATGCCAATACCCCATAATGCCATACTGGTGCTAGAAAAAAGTCCAAAACAGAACAATGAAAATATTCTCATTTTTTGTTATGGTACACCCTGTAGCTGTAAAGCCGGAGATACATGAAGCATAAACTCTAATATAAACTCAGAGTGTAATGCCAAAAAGGATTATGCTTATGTCAAAAAGATTATAGGCCCGCGGAGCGTAAAACCGAGCGTTAAAGCAAGTGTAAACTCGGCACCAACATGAAGCGTAGCGATATGAAGAGTTGAAAGTTCTACAATCGCTAATATACAGCAACAATGCGATGTCGATTTATGCGTTTTGTGGTCAGAAACATAAGTAATTGAATGTAATAGCATAATGTAATTGCAGGTGCACGAATGTAATTGCAGTTGACGTTTCGGTATAAACTTTTATGCGATTATGCCTGCCACACGAAGCGTAAACTTTTTGGCATTACATTCTGAGTTTACGCAAGATTTTAAGCTTCGTCTATCCCTGGCTTAAGGGGGGACTTCGGTATTTAATTTTTATTTGTGACACATGTTTTTAACATCTTTCCCTGAAAGCTGATCCTTTCAAGAGTATTGTGTAAAAGTTTTGGATCAATCGAGGAGAAACTAACAAAGATACAGATTTTTGAAAATCCGCGTTTCATTGAAGGCTCCATGCAGCGCGCTACTTTGAAGAGCGTTTCCCAAAATCCGTCGTTTTCAAAGTCGGTGCCCATCGTACCGCAAACACTACAAGGCCGATCGTTTTGAAATTTTTTACACATAATATGTACACTTTTTGCCAGGTAGCCCCGTCGAGATATTATTAAAATTGTTTATACTTTTTTTTTAAATAAATCTGTAAAGTTCGTTTTCAATGGCAGAATCGCAAAAAGCATCACTTTTTCAACTTCAAAAATCTGCCAAAACTCGAAAAATTCGAATATCAACAAAAACTTGCCGGTGCTACCTATACAAACTAATATTCTTTCTAACGAATATCGATTTGTATTTTTCTGATGACCCGTCACGCAGCTACGACGGGCACCAGAAAAAGTATCTTTTCGAAGACACGGCTGCCCAAATTTGATGACATGGATTAATTTTTCAATAAATGTTGCGCAAAAAAATTCCAAATATTCTTGAAAAGTTGTTGATTGTTATGTCATTTACTTGAAAAAATACAGTTGAATGGTTACGTCACAAAAAATCGTTAAAAACGAGCCTTTTTTTGGTTCGAAAATACCGAAGTCCCCCCCTAAAAAGAAAAGGGAAGAAGCCGCATCGCAATCGTCAATCGTGTGCAAGCGTTTGTTTGTTCCGACCACTTCTTCGTCTTCTTCTTTACCTTCTTACTTTTCTAGCTTCTTTTTTGTCCCTGCTTTTGCTTGGCCTGGGTCCCGCGTGACCGTAGCCATCCCTTAAGTCTGGTTCTGGGCTCTTCGCTCTCTCTCTCTCTCTCTCTCTCTCTCTCTCTCTCTCTCTTGTACTGGTGCAAAATGCGCGGCGTTCTCAAGCGTTTTGCCACCTTAGACCAAACGCGGCATCGGCCTTTTTGATGATGATGATGATAATGGTGCTACTGCTAACATTGGAGGATGACGATTGGTAGTAGGGGCAGCGGCGGAGGTGGCGATGGAGGTGGCATCCTGCTTTCATTGCGGAGGCTCGAATCTGAACCTTGAAGCACACACACATATACACACATACAGGGAGCCGGAACAGTTCGAGATGATGCGGGGATCGGACCAGTAGCAATCGGAGGCAAAGTTCTTCAACGTCCTGGGGTAGGCAGAGTGCCAAGACTAAATCGAGCGGATCGGCGGCAGAGGCACTCACAACTCGTTCTATCTACCCCTACCCCTACGCGGCAGCACGGCAGATCTAACTCGAATGTGAGAAATCGAATGGAATGGAACGGGTTGCCATGCTCCGCGGGGAGCGCGCACGTGGCGGCACATGCTTAGAAGCCGGATTAAACCAACGTCCCACTCTCCCTTCACCCTTTCCACGCTCTCATGCTCTCTCTCTTTCTCTGCGCGCGAGGACGTGCGCCGTCGCGTTATCGTTTGTCAACGAGCATGTCATGTCAACGCGCTGATGCTGCTGGAGTGCTGGCTACCTCGGTGTTTTATGCTACTGCCACCACCATGCCACCCTCCCTCTCCTGTTATCCCCCCACCCCCTCCACAATGCTGGTGGGGGAACGGCGACCGATCGACCGGCGTTCCAGGATTAGCCTAATTTAATCGTTAAAATTTCGTCCAAAGCCAATCCTGCCCACCTGCTCCGTATCCCCTCGCGTGTGTGTGTGTCTCCGTGTGTTTGTGTGTGATTTAGTTTATTTTTACCCACCCCGTAGACGCGTCTTTGAGACTTTTTTGCGCGTCTTCTCCATCTTCTTCTCAAGCTGCGCGCTGCGAATCGTTAATCGTTAATGGCGGGCGCGCGTGTTTGTGTCCGTCGCTGTGTGCCAGAACGTGAGCTCTCAATCGTCGTCTCTGTCGCACACACACACACACACACACACACACGTACGCATGGGCACAGCGGATGGTTAGATTAGCCTAATCATTGCTCATTATGGCTCGACCATGAAATGCTTTAATCGATTTGCCATTTATAACGCCTTCGTCCCCCCTCGTTCCCCACTTCTCCACCGCCTCCTCCTCCTCCTCCTCCTCCTCCTTGTCCTTCTTCTACTCGTCTGTTCAGGGTGGTTGGTTTGGTTTTATTTGGGTGTCAGCAGTTTGATAGCTTCTCCTGCTTTGCTAGCCAACATCTTGTTTTATTTCCTCTCTCTCTCTCTCTCTCTCTCTCTCTCTCTCTCTCTCTCTCTCTCTCTCTCTCTCTCTCCCTCCCTGTTTCTCCCCTCGGTCCAGTTTTGTGGTCAGCTTTGGAGCCACTGGAACAGTCGTCCCTCGCTTTGTATTCGGAAAATGGTTCCAAAGCCAGTTGTTTGCTATCGTTAATAGCACCACAGAGAGAGAGAGAGAGAGAGAGAGAGTGAGAGAGAGAAAGATAAAGAGACCGACAAAATGGAGAGGATGGGTAGGAAGAGAGGTATGTGGGTTGTTGGGAGTCGTCTGTTCAAACAGTGGTTAACAGCCACAGACACGTTGTTCAATTGCAATTCAGTTGTGCATACACAACTCATAATTAGAGAAAATTGAGTAGATCATAGGGAAAATTACTTTACATAAAGACAAAAACAGAGGCCGGACCTTCCCGATAGCGGTGACGTTTGGTCGCTTGGTTCGTCGTTTTGGGGGGGTTCGTCGCTTGTTTAAGTCTTTCGTATTGCACAGCGATCGAGAGCTCTAACCCGGGCAAGAGGGTGTGTGGGGCTGTTTTTCTGTGATCTATTTCGAGAAATAGAGAGAGAGAGAGAGAGAGAGAAGGGGGGGGGGAGCAACATCTGTTCTCTTCTGCTTCGTTTTCTTCATTTATTTTGTTTTACTGTGTCACGAAAATAAGATGAACTGGTACTCTGTATAGTCGTGTAAACGTAATTTTTTAAAATTCTCGTATGTTTTTAACGTTGTCAGTACTGTTATGAACAACCGTGGCCAGGGCCGTCTTTACCCTTTGGGGGGGGGGGCCCTGGGCCATTATGACAACGGAGCCCCCCTTTTTAACACTTGTAACTCGGCCGCTACAACAAAACTAAGCACAAAGATTTGCAAAGATCCGTAAACGAAACGTTATACATTCACAATTACATAGTAAAAGATAAAATATGTACAAAACAAACCAACAAAATTAAAAGACAAAAAATTAGCCTAAAGATAGAAAGAAACACCAATAGACTCTGTCAACTTTGTAGCGTATCTTTCTAGCGAAAAGGTACCATATACTCTTGTGCAAATTGTATCTAATCTATCTTAGAAAACGTAGGTGTCAAATTTAGCTGCTCATTTTATAAAATACCACCAAACCATTGGACATTCTATGTTTTTAGAACGGAGCGGAGGAAGCTTCCTGTTCCTTGCATATATCGCACCAGTTATCGGTAACATCATCCAACAAAAACCCTCAAACGGTCCTAAAAACTACCGTCCGATCAGTCTTGTAAATTGAATCGGGAAAATATTCGAGAAAGTTCTAGCGGATCGCTTAAAACAGCATGTTACGAATCAAAAGATCATCCCGGATTATTGATTCGGGTTCCAGGAAGGATTGTCTACCACACACCAGTTGCTGAGGCTTATTCACAATATCAAATCCCAACGTGATAAATTACGTTCAACCGGGCTGGTTCTGTTAGATCTAGAAAAAGCCTTTAATACGGTTTGGCATAATGGACATTTATACATATTAATCAAATTCAACTTCCCAATATTGTTAATTAAACTTATCCGATCATTCCTTAGCAGTAGAGAGTACAAGGTTCACATTCACTCCAATAGCTCTGCCTCATTTACGTTACCAGCCGGCCTACCACAGGGTAGCGTCCTATCTCCCCTACTGTTCAATATATTTACTGCAGATATTCCCGGTTTTAACAAATCCTCTAAATTTGCTTTCGCCGGCGATTTTGCAATCACTTCTTCGAGCCAAGACCCTAGAAAAACAATAAAGGCCCTAAACGGTGGCATTGCTAAATACGTGGCATACTGCGACTCTTGGATGTTAAAAATAAACGAGAATAAAACGGAAGTTAAATATTTAGGATTGAATCTGGACAAACGCTTAACGTTTAAAGCTCACGTTAAAATTCAACTCTCGGCTGGACTGAATGCTATGAGGGTACATTATAGCTTTATAAATAGGAAATCAAAATTAAGCACACATAACCAAATCTTATTATACAAATCCGTAGTGCGACCAATCATATTATATGTGGCGCCAGCCTGGGCTAATTATGCGAAGACGCACATGAAAAGGCTTCAGGTACTCCAAAATACATGCCGAAAACGGAGTTTCAGTCTACCGCCTTGGCACAGTACTGCCAACCTCCACCAAAGGGCTGGCATTCCAAATATTGCTTCATTCATCTCCTTATTGAGTAGTAACTTTAATCAAAAATGCAAAATTAGCCACAGGAGGCAAATAAAAGAGTTAGCTAGAAATTAGAGTTAATAACTAGATATAGGAAAACGAAAATTCTATCAACACAGGTCGGGTTTTTACAGTTTTTCCCGAAAGTGATTCATTCAAGTTAGCTACGCTTCAAACTCCTACACCGTCAATAGACTATAATAGTTCACGGAACATCGTGTGAAGGGCTATCAGGAATGATATACCGATTGTAACTTATTGTATAACACAACACATCTCTTAAATACATCTACTACTACTACTACTACTACTAGTGTGAAATCATCAAGACTATCAAAAATACATCTTTTCATACATACATACATCTTTTCATAAAACAAAGACCACTTACAGTAGAAAGATTGAGGAAAAAACTGTTCTGATGCCAACAAAATATCTGAGATTTCATCCGCTGTAGAACTAAACAATGCACGATCGTGCTTAACCTCCTAGCATGTCATGGCGAGTCTTGTTAGTTACAGAAGATTCTGCTGGTGCATTGGAGTTGAATTTCAGAAAAATACATTGTTTTCGATACGATTTTGAATGGGCTATTAGGTAAAAACGTGGCATTGGTGTCCTTGCAAACTGGGAGACCCAGACCGGGAAATGACTTTCAGTTGCGATTTAGTAGAATTTGTTGTTACTTTCGTTACTATCGAGCAGAGTTGTACAGGATAATGTACAGGATAATGTTTTACAGGACTAGGTCCTGTGCCTAGGAAAAAAAATTGACTATTTTTTGTGCCGTAACCACTCAACACAATTTTTTCAAATGAATGGCACATTGAACTACCACTTTTGAAGAATATTTGGTTCTAGTTTGGGGAAGATTTAATAAAAACTTCATCCATGGCATCCAATTTCTTAAGGTGCGTCTGCGAAAAGGTACTTTTTCCCGTTGCCCATCATAGCTGCGTGATGGGTCATCAGAAAAATACAAATCGATATTCTTTTGATAGATTATAAGTTTATCCAGGTAGCACCGTCGAGCTGTTGTTAAATTTCCTATTTTTTGATTTTTGCCTGATTTTTAAATTAGGAAAAGTGATGCTTTTTGTGATTGTGCAAGCAAAAACGAGTATTACTTGATTATTATGAAAAAAGTAGCAACATTTTTTGTGAAATCCCGACAGGGTTCCCTGGCAAAAAATGTACAGATTATGTGTTAAAAATTTCAAATCAATCGGTTCAGTAGTTTTTACGGTACGATGGGCACCAACTTTGAAAACGTTGGTTTTGAGAAACGCTCTTCAAAGTAGCGAGCTGCATGGAGCCTTGTATGAAAGGTGGATTTGAAAAAATCTATAACTTTGTAAGTTTTGCTTCGATTATTAAAAAAAAACTTACACAATATTCTTGAGAGGATCCGCATTCAGAGAAAAATGTTAAAAATATGTGTCACAAAACAAAATTAATACTCACTCTCTGCTCTCTGCTTTTCGCAGTGTTGGAGTCGCTGTCTAGACACACTGGTAGAGGAGGAGGAGGAGGAGCAGGAGGACGAGAAGCAGGCAGTTCGTTTCGCGCCATACTGCCAGCTACAGCTCACCATCCAGCGCCTGGTACGCAACGAGTCGCTCGTCCTGGCCGAGATTAGCTGGCACCGGTCGGTGGCGGGGGCGGGGGCGGCGGCGGCGGGAACGTGTGGTGCCCCGCTCGGCGACCAGTGTCTGGTGACGTGGGAGGTGTCGGGGGGTGGCCTGATGGGCAATCTGTTGACCGAGGCCACCAGCAACGCGCAGCTATCCCTCTGGACCGACACTAACTATCTCGTGCAGGTCACCTGCCGCGACAAGGTAAGACCACCCACCGTCCCTCCCCACACCCTTCTTCCCTTCCTCATCCCAGACTCTTCTTCTTCTTCTTCTTCTTCTTCTTCCCCTAGCACACTAGTTCCTTGGTGCGATCGGCATCGCTCCAACTCAACACGTCGGTCGTGATGGCGGCGACTCGCGGACCGTTCGCCGAACACGCCAACAATCATCCCTGGCTCACCGAGGGAGACGACGATGAGTCGATGGGGTCCGATGGGGACGGCCATCCCACGGTACCATCGCCAACGCCGCCATCGTTGTTCATTTCCCCCGCGTCCTCGAGCGACTCCCGGGAGTTGATCCTGTTGGCCGTCTTCGTCGCGTTGCTGCTCTTCCTGCTCATCCTGCTCGCGTCGGTGCTGGTCGTGCGTTGGCGACCCGGACACGGACTCGGACCAGGGTATACCGGTGACCGGGACCAAACCACCGACCGGCACGTCCTTCTCGAGAATGAGCTGCTGGTGGACATCCTGCACGTTTAGGCGGGAGTACGTGAGTCGCTCCCGGGTACGTGGTTTCCTGCATGGTCCTGCAACCCATCAGCATCTATTCTTCCTAACCTCGCAACGCCTCCCTCATTCAGCACCCTGCGAGATCTTTGGGGAGGGGGGAGCTCGATTTTGTAAATACCGCGTACACTACAGAGCAGAATAATGGGGGAGAGGGGGCGGCAGTGGGGAAATAGCTAGCAAAATGTTTAGTATTTTTGTAACTTTACGCTAGCACCACAAGAGTCTCAGTCCAGATCATCTTATACAGGTTCAGGTTTATTGGTGATATTAGCAGACGCACTGAATAGATAGGTTAACAGCCGAGAGAGAAAGAGAGATAGAATGAGAGACAAAAGAGAAAAAATAGCTAGGACAGAAGGCTCCTGGCGCAACATTCACACAAATCCTTTACACTATGAGATATCTAGGGAAATCGTCTAAAGAAGCAACATCCAGCTACCGGGGGAATGAAGTTTATTTTATTAGCTGCATGCATTGAAATTTGCTGATTTGCTAATACATGGCGCCATTTTATTTGGGGAAGGTTAACGTCCTCATTTGTTATGTCGTTTTAAAGTACTACTAAATACTTTTAAAACGCTATAAGTTACTGCTCATAATATTGGCTACAACATTGTCTTTTCTCCAGTTGAAAATGTCAAGTTTGGTGCGTGAAAAGTCCATTTTGCGGGAAGTTTTAAAAACCTTTTTTTTATTTCAAGAAAACGGCTGCTGAAAAAGTTCGTGTGTTAATTTAAGTTTATGTTGAACATGTTACGATACAAAAAAAAACATGTGAAAGCTGGCTTCAAAGGTTTAGAAGCGGAGATTTTGTCGTTTAAGACACAGAAGGTTTGGGTACACCAAAACAATGAGAAAATCCCGTTTTCACGTGTGCCGTGTACTATGAACTTCCAGAAACTCTTGAAATTGTTGATAGAGAGAACGTTATCAACAATATTTGATCTTTTTGAAGCAAGCTCTGACCTAAAAAGCATGCTAACGCTCATCCGCATACTGCAAAACCGAGGAAAACTTTTTTCAAAACGTCGAATACAAAATGTGATCCCCCTCCCCCTTGTATACACCAGACATTGTTCTTTCTACATACTACTTGTTTGGTTGTTTGAAAAATTGTTTGGAAACTCAACACCTCATTCTTTACGAAAGTATCGAATAATGTGTAGTTGCCTAAAATGCTTCAAAAGGTGAGCAGTTCTTTCGACATGGAATTCGAAAATTTCTCAAAATATCGTAAAAAAAAGTGGTTAGCGATGGGCGATGTTCAATAAACAGATTGTTAAGATTTATTTAGAAATAACCGAATAAATTTGGTACAAAAATCGGCAACTTTCAATGCATACAACTAATACATATCTTTTTTACATTTTTTCCTAACAGTATTGTGTAAAGTTTTTCTATAAATGGAAGTAAAACAGAGATATTGATTTTTTAAATATCGCATACACGGCTCAACCAAACTCGCTTCTTTGAAGCGTAGCGAAGAAACCCCTGGGCCACAGTTTAATATGAAATTCAGGTGTAAAAAAAAAACAAGTTAAATTATTGAACTTCACAAAAATTATCCTCTTTTTTTAACCTTTCTTCACTCGAATTAGCCTAAGCCCCCATTTAAGCTTAAGCTTTCTCGCCTGCAGCCATCGCGTGATATCGCGTCGATTTCGCTCGCTTTGCTGCTACTGCTACTGCTCTTGTCACTCTTTGAATGTAAACGGTAAGGTGGCTACAGAGGACCTGACGTTACAGGTTCTATAGTGCGTAACAGGAGGAAAACGACAGCGTAACGCAACGATAAAGCAATGCCCAATAGAATGTAGAGCGCTATACAGAACGGGGTGAACGGGGATGCCCAAACTGCCAAAAACATCCAAACAAAACCATGCCACGCACACCTAGAGCCCCGAACGTCGATCGAATCGGAATCGGATCGTTTTACTTTACGGCTAGAGAAAGATAAAGTGCGAGATAGATAAATATCGGGAGGTAATGGGAGGGAGGGAGGACGGGGGTTGAAATTTGACAATTTGTAATATGTAGTTGTGAAAGAATAATAACAATGGCGTAACCGCGTTGTGGGGTCGCACAAAACTAAATCGCAGAACACGAGCCCCCCCCTAAGCAACGACAGGACAACATCCGAACGAGGGTGGTTTGAAGGGTGTGTGGATATACGAAATGGTTTTTAAGGGTTGTGAAGCCAGACGCCAAATAGAAGGCGGAGTCATTGCGGAGCTGCTGCCTGAGTCCTTTCCCTTAACCTCGCTCCCCTTCCACCCTCCATCCCTTTCTTCTTCGAGTCAAAGGACAATGGACGCGGTGAAGCGTCGGGGTTGGGGCCCGCAACGCCACGTGCATTCTCCAAGGGTTTCCTCTCCATGATCCGGTCCAGCATATCCGCTTGCAACCGGGTGTATCGTTCAACCTCCTGCAGGACACACGTCGATCCTTTGGTAGAAAGTAATAAGGAGGCTTCCGTTACCCCCGTTACTGGTCGTGCTGCTGCATTCAGGGCCGTCTTTACCGTCTTGGGGGCCCTGGGCACATTATGATAAAGGGGGTTCCTATTTTTTTTTTAACTATGTTAGAGCGATCTTTTCGGGTAGTTCGAGGTTTTTAAACACACCAAAAATCTCCTTCAAACGGTGATTCACCCACTTCGATATTCATTTGCGACATTTTTTAAAGGAATACTGGACGTTTACCGTCCCATTGCGCTTCTAGTGAGATACCCTTGGCATCGTACTACCCTTGGTTGGTTGTCCTGTGCAATTGCGCATCCTCTTCGCCACTCATCAAATTATTTCATAAGCGCATGGCTGATGAACATATCCTCTTAATTCTATGTTTAGTTACTTATTGGCGAAAATATTATGCAATCGATTTTTAGATACTTTTATTTTCATACCAGTTTGTAATTTATATACATATACAGATTATTTTTTAATCACTTAGTGCCTGGTTTGAACTATATGTTGCATGCATCTAAATTGCTCTCGGCATTGCTAACATGCTAAAACCAACTCGTGTTGCTTTATCTCGTCCTAATGTAACAGAATACCTCTTCTGTTGACCACGTTAGCTTCAAATTGCACTGATTCTAAGAGTCATCGCCGTAATTTAGTATTTGACTGCACGAAAACAGCTCATCTAAATTATTATAATACCTCCAAATACACTGTAAAACCTGCATGGCAGTTAAAACTGATTTGGCCACCATTTACACTATAAGCGCGATCGTTTAACACAATATGGCAATATGTAACTTCTTTCTCAACACCAATCACTATAAGTTTCGGTAATGGTTCTATTAATGGCATTGTAAATACGAGTTTAATGTGTTCGATTCGATCAATTTCTTTGATTTTTATAACTGTACTTGACCTTAATCATGTTTTAGAGGATATTTTCACCTTTACAATAAATCAGATTATATGGTCAAGTAATTTACCGGGAGGAGAGCGGCTACCAGTTTGTAACACCTTTAATTTTGATTCAAGTACAGGGTTACTGAGATGACCTGTTTAAAACACCATAACTCTTTTTTAAATAATTTCAAAGACAAAATTGTCTTAAAAATCTTGTATAAACCTTCGGTCAAGTAAACACGATCGTTTTGAGAGTTTAAGGACTGCTGAATAGGGGTTTTTTTTTACATCACAGAACACAATGTTTAGAAATTCGCCACATTCGTGCATCATGTATGTCCCTTGTTTTGGACCGTTTGAAGCCTATATAGTCAAGGCAAAAAGGTGACCACATCGAGCTGAAGTAAACGGATTCTGACAACAATTTTGTCTTTGAAATCAATAAAAACCATTTTAACACAAAAACAGCGGTGGTGTTTTGAATAGGTAACAATTCATATTAGTACCCCGGTAAAATTCAAACTCGCAGGGATTAGCGGGGTCCCCAATCAGCGCGGGGCCCTGGGCATGTGCCCATTGTGCCCAATGGGAAAGATGGCCCTGAGGCTGCACTGCCCTTGCAAAGCGAATCAGCATAATGATGCATCTAACAATAGCAGCATCGAATATCACATGCAACTCGCAGTCCTTTTACTCCTTTAAGGATGCTTGAATAGCAGCAGCAGCAGCAGCAACAGCTCTCTCTCTCTCTTTCTCTCTCTCTCTCTCTCTCTCTCTCTCTCTCTTTCTCTCTCTCTCTCTCTCTCTCTCTCTCTCTCTCTCTCTCTCTTTCTGTCTCTTCACACTCCACGGTTTCTGTTCCCCAGCTAATGTCCCCCTTTTTACCGCCTCTCGGCCACTTGACGCCCAACGGCAACGTCGACAATGACGACAAACCAAGCACGAGCACGTCGTGCGTGGAGTGGTTAGCTGTTGAATCTCCTCCCCCATTTTGTTTTTTTTTTTGCTGTTGTTTTCTTTTCGGTTTTGTTGGAACCCTTTTCTCGTTTGAATGCAAACTGAAGCGCTAGCGAGACGGGACTTTTCCGGGCGCCATTTTGCCCTTATATTATATATTATATTACGTCCCTTAGCACCAGTGATTAGTTGGCGCCGAAGCAGTACAATCAGAAGCAGAAGCGAGGTACACCAGGGTCAGCGGGAGCGCTCACCAGCTCACCTAGCGACTAATGGGACCGGTGCGTGCGCGCTGTCAAATCGATTCGCTACGAGCCTACTGAACAACCCGGGCGGGAGGGGGCCCGTTCCACGATTTTCAATCGATCGATTAATCGACCTGCTCTACCGGCTCGGCGGGCGTGTCTAATCCAATCAATGCACCCTTTTGATCACGAAACCGCCACACAACACCAACACTAATTGATTTTGGAGGATCACGTCACGTGAAACAGTGCACGACGAGCGAACGGGTATGAAACAGGCCACTCATCTCGCTCATGCTGCCATACTCATGTCATGTCAACACAAAGTGGATGCTGATCACTCACCGTCGCCTAAACGTCGACGCGGGGGCATTGCGTGCTCAATGGGCAGTATCGATTTTCGAAAAGGTCTCAGACAGAGAGTAAGAAGACGGCTTTGAGGGGACAGCGCGGAGACTCGTGAGAAATTTACAGAGCTAAAAAAACAAAATAGACCAGAAGGTGACTTTTGGTCATTTTGGTTCGGGGGGGCAGTTCATCGCTTGTCGCTTTCGTATTGCACAGCGATCGAGAGCTGTGTCGTGGGCAAGCGAGGGCTGTTTTTGTGAACTATTTCGAGAAAGAGAGATAGAAACAGAGAGAGAGAGAGCGAAAGGGCGAGCCCCAGCGAGCTCCAAAAGGTAAACAAACCAACTTGTCACTCCTCTCCTCTCGTTCTACTTGATGTGAAGATCAATCTAGCTGGCTGGCTGGCTGGCTGGCTGGCGGACGTACTGTACGTGCTTTTGCTGCGATTTGCTGCACAATTAAGCCGCAGACATCGCAGTCCGTCGTTGCTTCCCACTGTTTGCGCAGGTCCTTAGCGAGCGAGCTTTGAGACGTTTCCCGGTTTTCCACACTTTGAGCACTTGAGCACGTACGTTCGTACGCTTGCGCTGCGCTGCGCTGAGCCATTTGATCTGCAAGAATACCCCCCCCCCCCCCTCCGACGGCATAATGGCCGGCGTGTTTGTCCTGCGCAAACACCATTTACCTACGCAACGCCAGTCGGCCGGCCCGCCGCATACCCGGGAATGTCGCTTTCGAACGCTTTGTCTCTCGGTCCATTGTATCAGCGTTGTTACGGTGCCCAAAACTGCAAAACTGAGCGTGAATCATTTTGTCGGCGGTTTTTTTTTTTGAAAATGAATCCCCGGATAGTCCGGCCATTCCGTTCCGTGAATCCGTCACACTCTCATGCGCTGCAACACGCCTGGTGGTGGTGGTGATGGTGATGGGGCGCACCTGACAGCGAGGACGATTAATTATAAAGCGACGACCGAACATCGCGCACAACCCTCACTCCCGTACTGCTTCATAATTCTTTCCTGCACGTACCGCAGCCGCCATCATCAATCTTGTGGCATCCTTCTCGCTGCGGCCCTCGCTTTGTGGGGTGCTTCCCAGTAGCCAGCCAGTAGCAGTTGCCCTTCGTCGTCGTCGTCGTCGTCGGTTTTGTCTTATCTTATCTCTCACGCGAAGCCTCCGTGAACGCCTTTTCACGGAGCGTCGTGCATGAACAGAATCAACGGTAGATGTCCCGCTTGACGACCACCACGACGATCACGGTGGGCTGAGGTGGTTGCATTTTTAATTTCTATTCCCACATCCTTCCAATCTTCCCTTTTCTCTCGCGCTCTCTCTCTCTCTCTCTCTCTCGCGCGCGCGCGCGCTTTTCTGAATTCATTGCGAGCAGCATTAGCGTCACCTTCCGAATAGAAACGCCTGCACCTGCACCAGGCTGCGTTTACCAACGAATAATGAATGCTTTGGGAATGGCAATCTTCGACTTCAGAGGCTGCTGCTGCTTGTTTTGTTTGTTTTTTAGTCCTTTCATTCGCTTCCAAACAAAACGGTGACGTCGCCCATTCTGCACACGCATCAAAGCAAATAAACAAACGCAACCCTTGATAACGATTGCGTGAGCAGCGCAACCAAGCCAGCGCGGGGGTGCACTCGATGACGGGTTTGTGGGCAAACAGGAAATCCAGCAGCCCAGCCCAGCACAGCAAGCGCCAAATGGCGGTTGGTGGCGAATTGGGCCAAGGGTACCGCTTGTGACCTCCTTTGCGTTTGCTATCCGCACGTCCGCAAATGTCAATTGCAATCTAGAAGAACCGTCTGGTGGCTGGGCTTGCCTGTTTGCTCACTTCCAGGCAGGGCTCTATTCAAGCGTAACGCAAAGGGCCGCTTTTCGCACCAATCACCAATCGCAAAAGGGTCATCGCATTGCAGCAGGAACAGGCATCGTTCGTCGTATCACCGCCATGAAAGCCCTTGGGCTCCTCATCATCATCATCATCATCATCATCATCATCATCATCCCACGGGGATCGGAAGGAGAAGCAGTCAGGCTGTAGAACGTCTCGCTGAAGGTGAAGATGCGGCTATCAGGCAGGCTTCCATCATCTGCGCTATCGCTCGAATCGATCACGAGGAGTGGGCTGGGTCGGCGCAAAGACGAAATAGTCAGAAACACACACACGCGCACACCCGTGGACCGCTTAGAGAGGCCAGCAATTACGCTAAGTTGTTTCGTTTAGAGGAACCAGCGAACCGCTCCCAGACCACGACGCGTTTCTTCGGGGTGCCTAGAGCTTCCAAGAAGACAGGCACGATTAAGAGGCTCTCTTGCTCCCTCCCTCTCTCTCACTCCTCCACCATACAAGGAAGGATCCCATACGAAAGGTGATGAGAGTGAGGTCCCTTCTGCACTGTCATGGCTCACCTTCGATAATCCGCATCCGCCGCCAGCAACTTTTGGCGTTCAACTCCGTCATGCTGTTGCTCGAGTCTGGCTGGGCCGGGCGAGCGGATACGCAACAGATGCGCTACGTTACGCAAAAGGATCATGTACGTGCGATCCAGGCACAACACGCATCAATCGTACCCGGTTTCCCGGGAACACGGTATAACCCAGGAGAAGTTTTCCTACGATCCCTTACCGAGCCCTCAGACTCAGCAAATATGGCGCATTTTTGACGATTTTGTTTGTAAAGAAACCATTCAATTTGGGTTCTCCAAGTGAGATCCACACTAAACTACAACTTTTCAAGAATATATTTGATTGTTGTTGGGGGACATATTTGTTAAAAACTTCCTAGAAGGCATCTTTTTTTTTAAGGGGGACTTCGGTATTTTCGGGCCAAAAACAGGCCCGTTTTTAACGATTTTTTGTGACGTTACCATTCAGCTGTATTTTTTCAAGTAAATGACACAATAATCTACAACTTTTCAAGAATATTTGGTATTTTTTTTAGCAACATTTATTGCAAAATTAATCCATGGCATCAAATTTAGGCAGTCGTGTCTTCGAAAAGATACTTTTTATGGTGCCCATCGTAGCTGCGTGACGGGTCATCAGAAAAATACAAATCGATATTAGTTAGGAAGATTGTAAGTTTATCTAGGTAGCACCGGAGAGTTTTTGTTGATATTCCTCTTTTTCGATTTTTGGCAGATTTTTGAAGTTGAAAAAGTGATGCTTTTTGCGATTCTGCCATTGAAAACGAACTTTACAGATTTGTTTAAAAAAAAGTATCATCAATTTTCATGAAGTCTCGACGGGGCAACCTGGCAAAAAGTGTAAAAATTATGTGTCAAAAATTTCAAAACGATCGGCCCAGTAGTTTTTACGGTACGATGGGCACCGACTTTGAAAACGCGTTGGTTTTCGTGAAACGCTCTTCAAAGTAGCGGGCTGCGTGGAGCCTTGTATGAAACGGGCCCATCGTAGCCAACTGAAGTATGCAAATCAATACTCTTTTTCCATACAGGGTTACTGACATGAAGTGTTACCTATTCGAAACACTATAACTTTTTTGTTTGAAATTATTTTGTATTGATTTCCAAGACAAAATTGTTTTAAAATAATCGAATTTTCAGTCCGAAAAAAAATGATGCTGCACGAATGTGATCTTGCGGTATTGTGGCTCGTTCTCGTACAATCGATTACATTATCGTATCCATACTGGCTTATTTTTTAGACCTCCGCTTGTTCTCTAACTTGCACCAGACGGAATGGTCCATCGGATTTGCGTCTGGCGAAATCGAAATCCACTGTGCGGACGAAATGAAGTGTGGAACATGATTTTTTTTAACCATTTTTGGTTCGCACGAGCTTTATGAGACGATTTCGAGTCTTGTAGGAACGTCCATGGTCTGCGACCGAAATGGTTACGTGTCCACGGCTGTAAAGCACCTTCTGAAACATATTATCGATAACGTGTCGCTTTCAATTTGACTCCAGCATCGATGAAAACAGCTGAAGAGCGCCCATCAGCGATCGCAGCGGTCCAAGCCAATAATTGTGATGGGAAATTGCTATCAGTGGCCGTACTTAGGCTCAAATTCAAGTATAAACCATCGGTCAAGTAAACACGATCGTTTTTAGAATTTAAGGAGTGATTAATTTGAATAATTTTCTCATCGGAGAACACAATGTTTGAAAATTCGCCACGTTCGTGCAAGCGCAACAACTCCTCCTTTGCTCGTTCGCACCGATCTTTTTTTTTGCTGCGGTGTAAGATTGTGTCCTTTTTGAAAGTTTGTAAGGCTCAACCTTGAGTTCATTTTTCATTACGCGTTGCATAGGATCGAGCGAAATTTTCATATCTTCTGTAAGGTTTTTATGGCGACGCGGATTTCGTTGAATTCTGACCTTCACTTTCCGAATCATTGCTAGCGATGTTGCGGTTTGTTTTGGCACACTTCCATAGCGTTTTGTAATGCGATCAGTACCATTGTATCGATTTATGGAGCGATACACAAACATTTTGTTCATTTTAAAGTGATTGAGCTCGCGTATTATAGCTGAAGATTGTGGTTTTCCGGCCCAATAAGCGCCATCATAGCTATTATGTTTGAATTACATCACGATAAAAAAAAATATACAAAACACAGACGCAAATGCTTTTGATGGCTTGTAAACAATATATTCAACTATAACTAATTCAATTTTGGCGTCGATGTTACGAGCGGTTTGAAAGATACAGCAGTGTAACACTTGATATCAGTAACCCTGTAGATTATAATGATTATAGTAATGCCTTTGTACGATTTTGTCTACCAAAAACATTTACCTTGTTATAAAAAAGTGTCAACATTATTTATGAAAACTCGACGGGACTACCTTGGATTATAATGTACAGATTATGTTTTCAAAGTTTCAAATAGATCAGATCAGTAGTTTTTTATGCGCAACTTTTCAAATATCAATATCTTTGTCAGTTTAGCTTCGATTGACCGACGATTGAAAAACAACACACAATATGCTTGAAGGGATCTGCTGTCCGGAAAGAATGTTAAAATTAAATGTCACGAAAAAAAAAATCCCCTTAATGGGTTCAACAATCGCCGATCATTCCCTTCCGGCGCCCAGGCTCCTCACAGCAGTCGATCGGTAGCAGCAGCAGCAGCAGCAGCACCAGCAGCAGGCGTTGAACCGTTTTTTGTCTATGTGCTGTAAGATTAGAGGCAAGGAGGTTCGATAATCAAGGCAAGGCGGACTCCTTGCAGCCCCCGCACTCTCCCTTCTAATAGTTTCGGCCTTCCCGGGTGCCTTCTGCGATCGAAACGATTAGACAATCTGCGAGTTAGAATGCGATCATAGAGAAAGCGAGAGAGAGAGAAAGAGTGGGAGAGGAGGTGACGGTTGTAAATTGGACGTTCAACAACGGACGTTCCATCTGCTATCCTCGTACCTCTCTCACCTCTTCAGAGACCGCATCAACCCTCATCAGCAGCAGCATCGACATCAATATCGCACGGGGTTCTCGGGGCAGCCGCGACTCGAGCTCGATCATTTGTGATGATGAGAGACTTTCGCCTCGCCGAAAATTAGCTACCAAACGCACCCATACTGCCTGCGAAAATTGATTTAATCGTCTCTACCAGCGCCAGCTGTGACTGCAGCTTCACCAGGAATACCGTCGTAGACGAAGAAGTACCAGCAACGAACGTTCATTATCTTTCTGCATTGGTTCTTCGTCTGTGCTCGTGCTCGTGCTACGAACGAAAGGTAGGTTTTTTTTTTAAATATTTTTGTATTAATTTTACTTCATGCAGGATCACCACTTAGGCTAAACTATGGTCTGTCGTAACGTAAACAGGACCTTGTCCATTTCACAACATTTCGGTGGAGGCTTCGGTAATTTGTGGCCAAAAAAAGGATCATTTTTGACGACTTCTTGTGACGTAACCATTCAACTTTATTTTTTCAAGTGAATGGCATATTAAAGTACAACTTTTGAAGAATATGTAGGTGTATTTTGGGGAAGATTAAAAAAAAACTTCATCCATGGCATCCAATTTCTGAAGGTGCGTCTGCGAAAAGGTACTTTTTTCCGGCGCCCATCGTAGCGACATGGCGAATCATCTGAAATATACAAATCGATACTTGTTTGAAAGATTATAAGTTTATTCAGGTAATCCCGTCAAGTTTTTGTTGAATTTCCTATTTTTCGATTTTTGGCAGCATTTGGAAGTTGAAAAAGTGATGCTTGTTGTCATTTGCCTAAAACCACGATTTTTAAAGATTTGTTCAAGAAAAAGTATCATCAATTTTTATGAAATCTCGACGGAGCTGCCTGGCAAAGAGTGTACAGATTATGTGTTAAAAATTTAGAATCGATCGGGCCAGTAGTTTTTACGGTACGATGGGCACCGACATTGAAAACGTTGGTTTTGAGAAACACTCTTCCAAGTAGCGAGCTGCGTGGAGCCTTGTATGAAACGCGGGTTTTAAAAAATCTGTCACTTTGTCAGTTTTGCTTCGGTTGATCCAAAACCTTTACACAATATTCTTGAAAGGATCAACATTCAGGGAAAAATATGTGTCACAAAACATTAAAAATATGTGTCAAAACAAAATTAAATACCGAAGCCCCGCCTTATAGTGTGGGTAATTTTGTGCGAACTCAAGGCGAACTTTTAGCCAAAATTTCATTGAACATTTGGTCCACTGGAAGCAAAGTTATTGCGCCAGTAAAGTATAAAAACGAATATTCAACAAAGAGCCAGTATCATGTTTCGTTTAAAACTCGGTAAAACGTTTACCAAAACGTTATGCAACAAGTTTGTGATGATGATTGTCTGTCCCGTGGCAGTTGACGCCGATGATGACCTTCGGATGGATTGACGCGCAGGAGCTTCCGACTCAAATCAGACTCGTCCCAAGTCTAGCTCGCTCGCTTCCCAGCAACCCTACGGGCTACGATCACAACAATCGCATTGTGGTTTGCTCCGAATGCTCCGGAAGCGAATCGTAATCGATTCGTCAGCGACGCGATCAAGCGATGCGTCCACGATGACGAAGTAGGTTTCCCCGTCCCTCCCCGCTTCCCTTTCCCTTCGCAGGCACTAACGGCAATGGCTCTTCATTATGATCGCAGCATTGAATAGGGGGTTCATTATTCGTGTTCCTATTCCTTGTACTTTTCCTAACTTTCCTAGATTCGTCCGTAGCGTTCTAGCTGCGCCTACCGCCTGCTCGGTGTATCTCTCATTCTCAAAAGCAACACCAACAGCAACAACAAAAAAAAACACGCCAGAAACTCCCGCAGATCGTGGACCTGTTTGGGGAAATGTCTCACATATTTTCTCACCTTCCGGTACGCGATCAAAGTGCGCGTTCCAAGTTAATTATGATGATCGCGGTCGCGAGCCCGCGCACGCCAGTTCACGCAGAATGCTCACTTCTCTTTCTCCTCCTCCTCCTCCTCCTCTTCCGTGATGTCTCGTTTCGTTCCGCTTCTTGTTCGCGTTGTCTTCCAACGATCGGTTGTTCCTTTTTGCTGCTACTGCTCAGGCTGTTACGAGCTGCCATCCCGTCCCCGGCTGACAGAAAGGTAAAGGAAAAGGAAAAGGGTTGAATGAAATTGTTTGATGCCGACCGCCGCCGACGAGCCGATGCGAGGCGAGCGGAAATTGAGCGATTCGGTGCGTTCCGCGGTTCCCGGTCCCGGGCAGTGACGACGAAATTGATCGTGAGATCGAGCGTTCGCTTCATCGCGCAAACGCGCTTCTGACGCGCGGTTCGCTCAGCCCTGCGAACCCTTTAAAAAAATCACCCCAAAAAAAATAGGAAAAAGAAAATGAAGAAAAAACAATCCAGAACAAACCCGGAGCGGGCGTGCAGCGAGCCCCTTTGTGTGCCCGTGTAGAGCGTGTGTGTGTGTTCCTGTTCCCGCTGCACTGCTTGACCACCATTGATAGCCGGATAGAGAGAGAGAGCCCAGATAAGGGCGATCCGGAAGACAACATTTCAATTAAAAGCAACACCCTAAATAATGATGATGATGATGATGATGGTGGCGATGGTGGTGACCGGGCGCTACCCTGGTAGTGCTGGTGCAGGTGAATGGTCCACCAATTACTCCTAAGAATGGTGCTTCGAGCTAGACGGTGCGCAGCCGTAGGATAATTAAGTCTTTATGGCGCTACAAGTTGCTTCGAGATGGTTTTCTTTGGGTTGTGTGTGACGCACAACAGGAGAGCAACCGCCACTGGAGACTCGAGATCGATCATGAACAAACTACTGCCATTGTTGTGCTATTAGCATCCACCCCGCTACGCTACGGGTAGCTAACGGCTAACTTCTCAGACGCAACGGCAACGGTCTCTCCTGTGGTGTTTTTTTGGGCCGATCGTTGTTGCGTCAAGGTTTTTGCCGTATCGCTTTTGGTTTTTTTTTTATTAATATTCTTCCACACAATCACAAACCCTCCCAGTAGGGATGTTTTGTGCCATGCGCGATTCATTCATGCGCTCAGAAGTCACATCGCATGCCGATCCAGCCAGCGGAACATCATTTCTAGGGTTCTCTTCTACATCAGTGTGCATCGTTTGTCACCGACAGTCAACAAATGTTGATAACCACTCTACTAATGCTCAAATGATCACAATTTCTTATTTAATTACTGCATAAAATCCCACCTCGATCATCGCTTACCTTTGCTGGTAGCGGCTTTCCGATTGAACTGGTTTGGAAAAGAGTTGAATTCAGAAGGCACTTACTGTAGCAAACCATGTTATAGTGAGCAAAACCACGAGCAAATGTTATATTTTATTTGTTTTTTTTAACTAGTCATTCGTTTAGTGAAAAGTGAAGTGAAAGAAAAATGTAATATCTTGCATCGTTTTCGTAAAAACCAATTTTCTTTTTGTATTTGTTGTTCGATAGTAGAACTAAGTTAGATTACTTTTAACTCATTGGTCATGACCATTTTGATTACACGCTTGTTTATAAATATTTATTTAAAGGAATTGGCCAGAGCAAAGTGACTCACAGAGGAAAAACTACCAATAGTCAAACGGTTTAAGGTTTACGGCTACTCTAATCGTCCCATCGTTTCAAACATTCGCTGATCAAAGATCCATTACTTTTTCCATCGAAAAGAATCAAATAGTGAAATTATATGAACAGAATAGTGTGCTACCAGTTAAAGAATCGGGGTTTACATTATATATTCACCAATCGGCTGTCTTTCGCGCTCTTTTTTAACAAATATAAAGACGGACGAGCCATATGTTTAATCTTTTGAGCTATAATATTATAAATTGAAAAATGGAAAAAATAGTAATAATCACACACATTTCATTCGTGGTGGACCAAATAAATCGTAAAACCCTTTCGGTTTTCAAAATACTATTTTTCAGAAAACAAAGCAATGAATTGTGTTTCTCTTTCAATATTAAACTTATTCTCATTAACACTAAAATACACAGCTCCTAGCCTCAACACGAAAAGAAAACTGCAGCATCGGGGCAGATCACTTTAAGCCTGTTAAAACCTTCTGCAGCAGCATTCCTTGGCAGTTGCCAGGCGAAGTGCGACCGCGTTTCATAAATGGAGTGTGCCTGAGGATTTCGCGCACTGAATGAAATCACCCCCTAAGGGCGCAATGCCTCGCAACCTATAGCATTTGGCGGTACGGTGCTAGAACTCTCTAGATAGAGAACAGAGCAAACGAAAAGCGAAAATAAAGAAGGTAACACAAGAGGGCAGCGCTAGGCATTCACATTGCGGTGCGGGCAAAATTAGAAATCGCAACATAGCACGCGCCTTCGATTCATTAAATTCATTTCATTCAGCGAGCAAATTGCCATGCCTCGGTGGCGGTGGCGGTGACGGCAGCGACGGCGGCGCTCTGCTACCCTTAGTATCGTGTCCCGCAGCGCGAATACATGCACTTCATTCCGGCGGAACTGCGAACGCCGGTGTTGTCGTATTTATAGAAAATATCAAATGCCGTGCGTGCGCTGCACTGGGACTCGCATCGAATGCACGGAATAGAAGCGCGAGTACTGAGAGTGAGGGATGGGGAGCAGGGGAGGGAGGGTGGAGGTTAGTAGCGATCAGACACACCAAACGCTCCTGTCCGTCAAACCACGACGAGACACGCGTGCGCCGGATGATCCAGGAAACTAGCAGCGTAGCTGGATCGTGTGCGTGGCTGCAGCATTGGCGACGCGGGAATGTTTCTGTTCAATCGCGCAGTTAGTCGCCTTTGTTTTGTTTTTGTAATGATCTTGCAAATCTTGCAAAGATAGTTTTTTTTTATTTTGAAATTCCATTCAAGCATAGATCTTAATGTATCCAAGTGCTTCTCAGGCTCTGGCCTGCCAAAAATGTACTTTTTTCAGTGCACATCATAGCGTAGAGTGGATGCAAATATGCAAAATAAATATTCTTTTCATAGATCATTAGTTTGTTTCATTGGTCAATTTTCTTCTAGCACGATATCATTTGTAGAATCTATCGCGTATATTAGCTTGTGCGCGTACAGGTTGTAGAAGATGATGGGCAAATTGAGAAGAGTAAAAATAATTAATTGACATTGATGAATGATGATCATAAGCAGCATTCAGTCCACGGTTGACTCGCAACAAATCCCCCATTTGGGCAATACGTCAGTAATGAATGTCTTCTTCATTAAAAACAACTAGGAAATGGTCACACTGGACTCGATATCATGTGTTAAATATCGATCCCAATTGAAATCTTGTTACTTACTGGAAAGCTAGGCTCTCCATTTACAAACTCAGCATTGCTTTACACTCTAATTTTACCAATCCTGCTGAGAGGAATAAGTACGAAAATGGTGCAGCATATTCAACGAAGTTGTTTTTGGCACCTCTTTCATAGGTTGCGGTCGATTTTTAAATCCCAATGGTCGAATCAGAGGCGTTCTCTACGTATTGCACCGACGTACCATTTGTGCCAATGTGAAATGGGCGTGAAGAAACCGATGTGTTGATACGGAAAATGTATAACAAGCCAGTCTTCATTCGATTTATGACAGCTAAAATTGAGCAAATGAATTAAATGCAACAGAACTGAACCCACCGAAACATATCTAAAAAAAAACTGTCCGTGAAACGTTGCTTTGAATTGGCGATGCATAGCCAAAGTTTTTCTTCGATTTGTAAAATGGATTTATTTTGAGAATCCTTAACATAAAACATAATGGTTTAGATCATCAACTTCGACTGCAAAACCAGATGGATCCGTAATGGAAATGCTGTGTTTAGGATCCGAATGGTTTGCTCTTAAACCATGCTGAAACCACCAACTTCTTTCCCATAACGGTTAACCAGTTTGAGCCATGAAGTGACCAAAAAACGGTCAAGATATGCCAGAAGACACAACAAACAAACATTGTGAATTTACAATACGCCAACATACAGCGTGGAACACCTTAAATTTGGCCGCACTCTTCTATTTACTGCAGTGCCCCTAGTTGTCGCTTTGCTACGCTGTTGGTGTCTTTTTAAAGGTTATAGTTTTCTCTTTTAGTGATAAAAAATTTGCCAAAATCGATCCATACCATCAAAAATTATCGCCGATGGAACACGAAGGGTGAAAAAAAAAATCTGCACACTTACTATGAAATCTAAATTGACTGGACTGAAGTAAAAACCCACGTAAAACTGCATTTTGGCAAAAATCAGCAGACAAATCTTACTTTAGCTATCGTAGAGGGAATACGAAAGTAACGTTTTAGCCCATTTACGTAGATAAAATCGCCCGTAAACTGCTCATTTAGCAAGCGAACTGCAGTTGTAGTTTGAAAACTACGGGCCGTTTCATGACGGGAGGGCCCATGAACGGCCGTTTGTACAAAGAAAAATGCCTGGAAAAGATCATTCTACCTTTTATTAAGTCTCATAAAGGTCCTGTTAAGTTTTGGTCCGATTTGGTAAGCTGCTGTAATAGCACGGAGGTTAAAAGTTGGTATCGAAACAACAGCATTGATTTCATACCAACAATCTCCAATCCACCAAATTGCCCATAGTGTGGTCCAATACAATTATATTGGGCTATTATCTACTTATATCTAAAGAAGACTAAAGAAGCAATGAAAAATGATTAAAAATCCATCGGGAATAAACAAATGGTGGCAAAAAATGGCAAATGAAGTTATTTCCAATACTGTGCAGCAAATGTTGAGTCACATAAAACTAAAAGTGCGCAAATACATACGAAACGACGTACAATAAGTTTATCCCTAATTTTTATCGATAGCTAAATAAAATACCTACAAAATGACACCTTTTCCATGTGTACAGCTTATTTCTGGCCTGAGCTGTGTCCTGTTTTATGCGGCCAAATTTAAGGTGTTCCATGCTTTAAAAAAAACAAAACCGGCACAGGACTCAGTCAGAGCACAATTAAGAAAAATCGCTTATTTCATTACGGTACACCTGGTGTACCGGAAACGTTTTGGAGAAACGTAAAACTGTTTATCACGGGATTCAAGAACAGAAATCAGAAAGGGTACAACATGGATAACGAACAACATGGAATAGAATAAGAATAACATGGAAGAACATGATTGTTTGTTAGGTGAAACAGAACAAGCATCTTGTTTTTTGTACATAGCCCAGTGACCGAGCCGTCTATCGAGTAGAATGAAATACAGCTTGAACTCGAGTTGTAATATATCGAAAGTCTCATTTAATGTGAATGGGCACTTCCTTGCTGAAACGAACATTTTCGGTAAATCGTATTATCCTAGTAACTGAAGCGATTCCCTTTCCTCCTTCTCTCTCAATCTCTCTCTCTCTCTCTCTCATTCTTTGATTTTTGAATCAAATTAGGCTTCAATTACCGTAAAAGAACTTAAAACCAAGTGGTTAATTTAATACCACCATCTACCTGCTTTCAATTGGGAGGCATGAAGGAAAGCGTAGGGTGAAAGAATAGAGTAAACTCCGCTTGAATGTAACCAATCAATTTAGAGACCCCAAAAACATTGGAAATGACACCCATATTGCCCTATAATGAATTTTAAGGAAAAGTGGTGTATGGGCCCCCTTCCCCCTTTCCCCTTGTCCGGCAAAAAACCAAATTTGTCAAACGATATCTAAAGCAATCACCAACAATTGTGTGAACTTTGAAGAACTATTTGCTTGAAAGCTTGTAGAGTTATGCATTTTCCTAACATATTGGTATTGGGGTGGGGGCAGAAGGAAGAGGAGTTCTGGGAAAAGGGCCCCGGATGTTATCATCTGAGGTAATAAGTTATCTTTGTGCCAAGTTTCATGAAGATCGGCCCGGTAGATATTGTGTGATGCGCGCACAAACAAACCAACACATTTATTTTTATTTATAAGAAGATAAGATTTTGCTGTTAAAACGTTGTTTTAAAACAATCGCCATACATGTTTATGAAAAATCGACGCCAGGGCTACCTGGCAAATAGTGCACAGATTGTGGGCTCACAATTGCAATTCGATCGATCCAGTAGTTTCTATGCTACTGGATGGGTACCGACGTCGAACACGTTGGTTTCTGGGCAACGCGCTTCAAAGCGAAAAAACCCTGGTACAATGTTCTTGATTGGTTCGGTATTTATGAAGTCAATCGGTCAATCCTGTTTATGTTGCGTCGAATACGGGAGCATTGATTGCTTTTGAGTCCTAGCGGACCAAACTTGTACATGAGCCCGTGTGCAACTCGCACCAGATTTTCATGGCCCATCATCATCGTGGAAAATTCGACAAACTTGTGACTTAATACGGCACTACCGACCGAGGTATCATTACCGGTAGTGCTGCCACTGTAGGTCACCTCGCCGCATCACAGAGCATCTTAAGAAGCTGCCACAGTTTGCGGTGTGCCGCCATCAAACGACGGACGGGCCCGTTTCGGGTGTGTTTGTGCGGGAGTGTTTAACCTGCATCACGATAACGATCATCCGTGACCCAGATTGGTGGAAGATTGACGGGAGAGGCCACACAGAAGGAGTCCCTTCCAGGGCAGGTTTCCATTTTTCCATCCATTTTTCCACCCACAAGAGCACTCACACCTTCACTCCGGTTTATCGGTTGCGCAAGATCGCCTCCGAAATAGTGCCGGTGTAATTATTCGGTTTCGCCTCGAGCGTTCTCCGATGCATTCAAGGGAAATATTCTTTTCTTAGGCTGCTGCCCCGTTCTATGCACAGGAGCCCGTGCGCGTGTGTGTTGTGAGCTGCTATGCAAACAAGAGAGTGTTGGATTGGTGCGGCCTCGGCCTTTAGCCCTGTGTCCGTTGTCGCAAGGCAAAAGAAACTAGGTTGCCAACGATAACAATCTTATTATATTGAAGCCTCATCTCATCAAGGCTCAGCATGGCTCATGACTCGTGTGTTCCCAGCAGCAGCGGGTATTGAATACGAAGCACCCGCACACTTACACGTGCGCCTCATCGCTCCGCAGAGACTAGACAACTAGTTGAAGGGTCGTCACCACGGACGGCATTCGGTGATAGAGCGCGCGTCACAGCCCCTGCTGCATCAGGTGCAGCCTTCACGATCAGAATCCGATCTGATTGATCGGTTGAGCATCGACAGCACATCCAGCATCTGTTCCGTGTGCAGTTCGGGGAAGCGGATCGAGTAACGGGTCACCGCAGGTAACGCTACCTGCCTGCGTTGTTGGCGCCGCACCGGGTTCTAGGTTGTCTAGACAGGGCCCCAGGGCCGAGACGATGCAGGATAACACCCAAAAAAAACAAAGAGACACAGACAACGAGCAAGAGAAAGAGAGGGCAACCGAGCCCTTGTCCAACAACTGTCTAATAGTACTCCCTCCCCTTTCTTCCACTGCTTCCCATCTCGACTGACGAAACTGGACGTCGCCGTGACGAGGATTCGCATTTCGGATCCACGGAACCCAGGTTTTGCAGAAGGGGCGCCGGTGCACTTGAGCTATGTGCCATCGAGCTGGAACTGCTCTGCTAGTAGGCGTCCCTGTTTCATTGCGTATCCGGTCGAATCCGGTCTTCCGAACTCGCAGTCTTGGCCAAGGAATGCTAGGCCTCGATCTACAGCCAATTCTAGAGCACGTGTACACCTCACGCGCACAGAACGCACCCGGACGGATCTTTTTTATGCAAATCGGGCAAATTCCATTCCGACGGAAACGTTTCGCTAAGCCGGTGTGCCGTGTGCTACTGCTGCTCCTGCTGTTGATGCCACCGTTTACCACTGTTTACGACAGTCCAAAGCTGCTTAGAGAAACCACAACAAAAACTCGCAATCGAAAATTGGCAGCGCAGACACACCCTGAACGTTGCGTTCACCGCATCGTCACCTGGTGACCATCACTGCCCCGCGGGTGGTTTGGCGGGTTGCGCAAGGCCCCACAGACGCTTCTGTAGGCTTCATTCAGTAGCCGCGTTCCGGTGGGGACTCCCGCTTCCAATAATCGGCTTACCATCCATAATGCATTAATTGAAGCAGCAGCAAAGCAAGGCAGGCAGCGGGTGGGGGGGCTTGGCTTTGGGAGATAAAGCGCGACCGCACACCTCCTTTCCTTGCCCGCTGTAGGACAATGAGGAGATTGGGAACAACCCGTGGCCAAGCCAAGATACCCTTTGACGACGTTTCGGTGGTACAGATATCAGTCGGTGTGTGCGATATCTGTAGATATATCAGGTTCGACCACAAATGGTTGAATTCCGGATGCAATCAATCGGATCAATTTGTTATTTGTTATCCACGATGCCGGACACACGCCTTGAACTGAGCAGATGTTTCCGATTCCTTCCGTGTTGGTTTGCTATTATTCAACGAGTTCTTTGTATGCGCGCACACATACAATTTGGTGCGAAAATATCAAATTATTCAATAACGATGAAATGGTCTGAATTTCTCCAAAGTAGATTTATTTTTGTCATAGAATAGAAATATGTCACTAATCAATTTTAGGCATGTGTAGTATCGCCTGAGCAGAAATAGTGACGAATCGGTTCCTGTGTATGCGTACGCATGCACACACAGTAGTAAAGTTAAAGCCCCGCTCTATGGTCCACCACATTTTCGCCTGTTAATTCAACATTTTCGGTCACAAAGGTCATGTGATTTTTATGCTAGAAGCTCTAACTTTCCTCTGATCTGAAATCACTTGCATTGAGATTGATCGGTTCGATAGTTTTTTTTTTTAATTCTTTAAGTGAAAGATGGTCGATTATGGTTTTGACAAAAGTAAAAGCCCACTTCAGAGCCCTGTGGTCACTGTATCTATAAAAGGGCTTTTTTTACGTCTGTTTTAATGTTTTACGTGCTCTTCATTACTGTTTATATATGACAAATTCACTTATCCTAGCATTGCTAGTGGAAAGTCGATTGCGCGCGGGTTTTTGCGCGTGGAATGGGTGTATCGAAGGACAGCAGACTCTATGCTTATCAGAAAACTGCTTGTTGATGATTGTTTAAACCAAGTACTTCAACAGATGTTAGCAGAAAAATTATCATCTATCGGAAGGCAGTTCATGACATCCTAATTAATCGCCAATGTTCTAGATCAGTAGCTTACAGTTCCATACTCAGATGCCCTCGGAAGAATCATCGAAACTAATGATCTATTTAATCATAAGATCCCTTCCGCTGTCAGTTTTGGAGCGAAGTATGCCACGGAAAATCAGCTCAACGTGAGTGCAGGAGTGGATATACTAATCATTTTAATTTCACCCAGAAATATGTTTACAGGATTAAAGAAGGCTGGAGAAGTAGTGTATTATGTTTCTAGAATCATCAATTATGGCTTTTAAGGGGGGGCTTCGGCTATTTCCGGTGCCTATCGAAGCTGCGTGATGGGTCATCAGCAAAATACAAATCGATACTCGTTTGAAAGATTATAAGTTTCTCCAGATAATCCCGTGGAGTTTTTGTTGAATTTCCTATTTTTAAATTTTTTGCAGAGTTTTGAAGTTGAAAAAGTGATGCGTGTTGTCATTTTGCCTGAAACCACGATTTTTAAAGATTTGTTTAAAAAAAAGTATCATCAATTGTTATGAAATCTCGACGGAGCTACATGGCAAAAAGTGTACAGATTATGCGTTAAAAATTTCAAATCGATCGACCCAGTAGTTTTTACGGTACGATGGGCACCGACTTTGAAAACGTTGGTTTTGGGAAACGCTCTTCAAAGTAGCGAGCTGCATGGAGTCTTGTACGAAACACAGATTTTTAATAATCTGTTACTTGGTCAGTTTTGCCTCGATTGAACCAAAAAATTTACACAATGTTCTTGAAAGGATCAGCATTCAGGGAAAAATGTTAAAAACATGTGTCACAAAACAAAATTTAATACCGAAACCCTCCACCAAGTTCTTATTGACATCTTCGTCGTATTAATTGTCTAGAATCACCTTCTCAAAGCTCAGGTTGAGAATTTACGGGAATCTATGTATATAAATTACAAACTCGAAAGTTTGTACGCCCATAACTTGAGAACGAATGGGCCGATTTCACTCATTGTTGGCGTCATGAATTCGTCTTGCTCTGCATTATGTTTATACGTTTAAAAATTGTGAGTAAGTTCTGCCCTTTAATGGCAAATTGGAACTCAATTTTGCACCGGATTTCCACCTCACAACCTACTTGATTCGATATTATTTCAAAACATTGGATTGGAGCATCTTTCAGCTCCAATGCTCACTGCGTTGAATTCGATATTCTTGCTCCAATTTGATCACCTTTGCCTACTGTGGTAATTTCTCCAGTGATCACAAGATCAGTTTTTAATTTTTTGCACCCATCCAACTAAAGAGCGCTTTGTTTGAGCAAACCAACGATGATTCGTCAAGTGATTTAAGTTTGGTAATTATTGTGGATTGAATAAAAATTACGGCGAGTACATCCAGAACAATTTATGGTAAAAACAAAATTATCTGATTTTAGTTGAGTCATTTCATAGACAGAAAAAATGCCTGCAATCAGAAGATCGCGTAAAGGAGTGCGCAGTCGAAATTCAAAAAGACTAGCACTAATCCGTAGAAACCAGACCTCTGAGGAACGGGATCAACCATGTTTTCAGCTTCGATTGTCAACAACGCGATCGAGATCAGGCTCGTGGATGGACAAAAAGCGAATCCTCCCGTTATTCAATTACTTCGTGCCGCATTCCTATATGGTTCTACAATCCCCGACCATGAAATATCGTGTGTTGTAATAGGGAAGATGGATAAGGTGTGTTAACATAGCAATACACCAAAAAATCGTTGCGTAGCTTCCGGATTTTATTGCGTAAGTGGACAAATCAAACTACCAAAGTTAATCCACCCACTGGAATTATTGTATTCGTTACATTACGGCAACTCTCCCGAGTCTAATAATTATCTAAAGCACATCAAAAACTACAAAAACTGATACACTTATGCCCCAGACAAAAATAAAAAAATGTAGAGCACCAAAAAGCTTTCGAATTTAAAAAATTACATTAAAATCCCATTTCCGTTTTTATGTTGCATTTAAAATTATACATTAAACATTTTAAATATACTCGACTCTCCGAATGGCAGAACGAAGTTTGCCGGGAACGACTAGTTTTTATATAAAATACCCATTATAAACGTTGTTTTTATTACAAACTATTATTTTACGAATCAATACGATGAGAATAATCCCCAAAATATCTGAAACAATGTAAAAGACGTGTCAATACAGCTACAAATGGAAATCCGGAGGCCTTTATGACTTGTTATCCCTCATCCGCACTCCTATTTTAAAACCTTATTCCGCACACCTCGGGTCTGGCCAGACCCGTATGCTTTTACATGTGTTTGCATACAAAATTCATACGAGTTTTCGAGCGTACAAGCCGAGATGGAGATATTGAGTACGAGTGTATTTTTAAAAAGTCCTTTTTTCGTCCTTTTGCCAATGGTTAAAGATAATAACTAAAAGATAGATCGATAGAAAACGGGACTGCGTGGATTAGGGTTAACTGCACCGTTGACACAGAACATTTTCTCGCTCCTGTTAAAGGCTTTACAGGAACGCGCGCCATACAAATTCTCTCCTGTTAAACATTAACAGGAGGGAGTAGAGTTCGGAAAGCACGAATTAAAAATAAACTGAAGAAATTTCCTTAAAACATTTTGCGGTTTACCCTAGAGTTTACATCGTAAGAATGAACCGGAATCGATTGCCAATGCAGCTGCTCGAAACAAAAATCGAGACTTAAAAAACCCGGTTGAAATCGTTTGAAACGTTTTCAAACAATTTATTTTTTTATGTAAACGCACGCTTTTGTGTAAAAAGGGCAGAAAATGTTTTTAATTTTTTGCCCTTTTGCTAAATAGGTTCAATAAAAAATAGAGCGACTGGCGCGCTTGTTTAACGAGTAACTACCACAGTTGATCTGCTCGACAAGGGCATTTCCCCCGATTAACGGCCTACAGAAGCCTCCTTATTTAGGCGTTCTTAAGGCGTTTATTAAAATGGCTTTGTTGGTCGGGGGTCTCCGTTGGCTGTTTGTGCCCCCATGACAAACTTTTTTTCAAGCAGTAGAGTTTTTTCTTTCGAGTACATGCTGTCTCTTTCACTCTTACGGTATTTTGTCTTCTTTCAAAACAACAACAAACAACGGTTAATTAATTGATCAATGAAAGATTTAATCGAAATCCCATTCTGCAGATGTTTTACTCAAAGATCAAGACTTACGAAATCTTGAGAGAATCAAACAACTTTTGAACATATTTTGTGGACGATTAGCTAAAACCCCTATAAATAAGTGATGCTATTTGTCATTTTGCCTAAAAACACGATTTTTAAAGATTTTTTTAAATAATCTATCAACAATTTTCATGAAATCTCGACGGGGCTACCTGGCAAAGAGTGTACAGATTGTGTGATAAAAATTACAAACCAATCCGTTCAGTAGTTTTTACGGTACTGGATCGGAACCGACTTTCAAAACGTTGGTTTCCAATTTCAAGATTTATGTTTAACTGTGATATTCATTTATTGTGACCTTGTGGTTCTATAAATTAACGAGAGTTGTTGGGTACTGCAGCAAAAAGGCTCACAATTTTCACGGTCAATAAATACCATTTGCCAAAAGTCCTGTAAACAATAGCAAGATTTCCATTCCTGTTAGGCTCCTGTTAGCTTCCTATTAAACATTAACAGAGGACTGTGAGTGGTGCGTGAGCGATTTCTGTCGTACGGGTGTTGCTGTCAACGAAGCCGTAGGGCCGCCGAGGAAAATAGCGAAAACGCGGCCGCCAAGTACAAAAAATCCCGCGACACAGTCCTTCGCTTCTCTGTGGCCGCTCTGTGGGAGCAGCGCGCACCGTCGTTGTCGTCCGTGTGTGGTGCACAATCCGCGAGGGCTCCTCCCGTTTACACCGCCACAACAGAGCGGATTGAGCGGAGCAATCGAGCGGCGGAATCGCGGCGGAATCCACCTCGGTACAGCCGGAGACAGCTACAACCCGCGCTCAGAGGCCCCCCGGAGTGAGGTCCTCGATCGCTGGAGCACGAGACGCGCGCAACCACCCACAACCTGCCTTGTGGGGAAGTGCAAAGGGCCAGCGCCTAGTAAAACGGGACGCGTGCGCGTCCGCCCGCCACCCCGGCCCCGGCCACCCACCGAAAGGGTGAAAGTGTGTGCGAGAGTGTTCTGTGCGTCCGCTAGTGTGCATCCACCCGCCGCGTGTGTATGTGTGGTTGTGTGCGCGCGCGCGCGCGCCTGGTGTTTTGGTGCGGTAAATGCTGTCGGCAGTGTGTACGGTGTGTATGTGTGTAGCAAGGGAGTTGGGAGCTGGGAAAAGGAGACGTGGAAAATCGTGGTGAACAGTTAAGGAGCGGCCCGCATCACTCGCACACACATACATACACCCATACACAAAACGTAGCCGCAGCCGCAGCGGAAGTGAGATCAAGGGTGTAAAGGCCGGGCAGTCGCGACACCCCCTGCCACCGCCGCTCCTTCGTATCCGGAGATTCCGGTGTGGCCACATATCTCGCCATCATCACCACAGCATCGACGCCGCCGTCGCCATCAACCCGTTCCGGCATCGCCCAATCATCAGCCGCGCGGGTGCGCGCGCGCGCCCATCAACCACCACCTTTTCCGCGTGGAGATAAGCCGTGTGCGTGTTTGTGGGTGGGTGGAATCGTGTACCGCCCCCCCCCCCCCCGCGTACCCCACTGCCACCGGTGCCCTGTGGGTGAACGAGAGAAAGCGAGGGGCACAAGGGAGCAGGCGAGGTCTCGGCCTGAATTGATCGCGGCACCAGCTTCCAAATTTCTAGGCCAGCAAGCGCATCACATCGAAGCAGAGAGAAGTCCATCCATCTCGCGTACTCCAACTCACCACCAATTCCGAGCCCGGCCAGCTTGGAGCAGAGGTAGGCCACGAGGACCACGGGATGACACGGCATTCCTATCGCATACCCGCCCGCCCGCCGGTTTAGCACTGGAGTGTAGATGTCCTTGCTTTGTTTTGGTTGATCGCATGAACGTCTTGGAAGTGGGGAGGACAGCGAGAAAGAGTGACAGAGAGAGAGAGAGAGAGGAAGCGAGATCTGCAAAACTGTGTCGGAACGCAGGATTTGGAGATGGCTAGGCTGGGGTTTCCGGCGTGGCCAGGTTGGGTTTTTTGATCCATTACGTCACGCCATTATTGGCGGGTGTCTGTTTCACTATCCCACTCTATCTCTCCTTCCCTCTGTCATTCTAGCCACCAAAGGTCACGAGCGCAAAAGACGGCGACGATGTCGGCAGATTACAGACACCGCATGCATGCAATACAGGCGTACGTTGTCTGTTTTAAAGGCAAAAGCGTAGCGTACCCGCACACAAACAGACAGACGTAGATGCGTGTCGGTCAAGGGCGGCACTACAACCCGCCCCCTCTCCCTACTATGTACATTCAGGCCTGTGAACCGGAACCGGAACAAAACCAAGACAAGAATCATTGTTGAGACCGTTAGCTAAAGATCGAGCATGCAACATTGAGGCCTTCCAACTACCCGCGAACCATTTCAAAAATGCACCAGTGGGCGGCGGCTATGGCGAAATTTTTAAGCGATAAGAACGTCGTGACGTTGTTCCGCTTTCCAGCTTCCTCTACCCTCGCCAGATAAATGTCCATAACGCACCAAACAGACGAGGGCGCTCGCCATAAGCACATCAGGCCCGCGCAGCCTAGGGTCTTGTTACTACCCACCCCCCACCCTTCCCACTTTCCAGCGTAAGGTCATGCTGGAAACAATTGCCCGATGGCGTTGGCGTGTGCTCGTACTCGCGCGTACCCGGATGATGATGATGATGATGATGATGGGTGACGAATCGCTGTGGTACGCGCAGCATTCGTTTGACAATTGGGCGGCCCCTAACGGCCCTGCTTTGCTATCTATGGTTTATTGCCTACCGCACCGCGCAAACGAGCGATGCGGGTTTTGTCACGCGGTTCCGATGGTGGCATACACCCCACCGCCCTGTCCCAGTGCCAGTGTTCTGGTGCAGGCTATCAGTGCGGATGGCCCCCGGGCGGCGGTATACTGGCGCTTTATCACGGGCGGGGACCGGTCTGGCTTATCTTGGTGCGAGTAGTGCTGCTGCTGCTGCTGCTATTGCTGCATGAAAGGCTTCCCCCGGTGGTCCGGGTTGACAAAGGGAGAAAAGGGGTTACCGATTAGGGCAATACAATGATTGTTAGATCAAGCGCTGCCCTAAGGTAATCGGTCAACCGTGGGCGTCTTCGGTCGCTATTGTTCCCTACGAAACCATCCCTCGCCCTCAACCACCCCATACACACAACTGGAAGAAGCTGGTGCTGATATGATACGGACGCGATGACACCAACGGCTCTAGCCGTGACCAGTCTCACGTATACTTATGCGACACTTTCTGCAGAAGCATCGTGGATCACCATTGTTGGGATCCACTTGAGCTGTCTCCCCCTATGTGTACCTCCTCCCTCGGCCCTAGACTGACCACCTATTCTATTCTCATTCGATCCTCGCTATTCGACACTCGAGATCTGGATGATGATCAGTTTGGATGACAAAATTTAATATGTTCCGTGTTTCCATGTTAGAGAAAAAGAATGGTAGAGGGTGGAGGGTCAATAATGCCAAGACACACTGGTCCCCCCCGCCCAAAACCGTGGTTTCATACTCGGTGACCGTCAGGGGACAACAGATAAGATAGGGAATTCCATAGGCGACGTTAAGGGGGGAGAGTAGGGGGGATGTAGTCGCGTGAGCAGGGCGTGAGGTGGCAACCTCGTGATCAACCGTGTCTTTCCCCCTTTTACGACCAGCATCCCTTGTGTATCAGCTCCCGATTGGTTGTTCCAATGCAGCTAGTCGCTGATAAGCTTCATTTTCCCCCTCCCTCCCCCCGCCCCGTTGGCCCGGGAGCGATTACATCATCATCACCCAGCATTATCGCCCTTCACGGGGCGATCGCATCTCCTGAGTCACGGGTGTTTGGTGAATCATTCCGTTTTTCGTTGAATAGGTCCGGTTATAGGCTGCTGCTACATCCGATCCCGATGAGCGAGCGTGTTTCGTGATAACAGGGCCATCGTGCATGCATCGTGGACATTCTGAATGGCTCCTTTGACTTGGGGCGGGTTATCGGCTTTCGCCTCGAGTTCGCCGGATCTAACTGACGATCAGTTTTCTCCCTCTCACGCACACACTCTCTCTCTCTCCTCTTTAAATCGCTGTGAAGTGTTTTCTTCCTCTTCCTTGGCGTCATTTGTTCAACGGCGCGTACCGCGTGCGCGGGTATCTAATCACTTCAGCACGCGCATCAGCACCCATACTGAGCAGCTGTATGCTGCAGACTGAACCGGTGACAAATGTTAATCCGGGTACGTGGCGCACCTTCTTCCTTCCTTCATCTCCTTCCAGAGCACGCCAGTGTTGGTGAGGGATCAGGATTCGGTTGGGGCGGCTAACGGGATCGATACAACAATAGCGGACGAGCAGGCGATACTCCTCGACGACCAGAGTCCACAGGGTCCCCGAGTACCGAGTGAGCGCGCGTCCAGGAGCGGCAGCAATAGCAAGGAAGAGTGCGAACAGGAGGCACGACGAGGGCGCATATGCACAACAGGAGCTAGAGCCGCTTACGATCATCGCGGATCGCAATCGTGTTGAGAATCGTCATCGGTTTTCGTTCCACCTTCGCGTACCTTTAGCTGCTCGGGAGGATGCTTAGCTCCACGACGAAGCACCTGCTGCACTGCGGCCTGCTGCTGTCGATGCTGCTCGTGTTCGAGCTGCTCTCCGGTGGCATCAAGGTGAACGAGAACTCGTTCGTGGCGGTCGACCCGTGGGCCGAGTACGGCACAGTGGCCACCATTGTCCTGTACCTGCTGCGGCTGCTCACCTTTCTCACGCTGCCCCAGGTGCTGTTCAACTTTTTCGGCCTCACACTGTACAACGCGTTCCCGGAGAAGGTGGTGCTGAAAGGTTCCCCACTGCTAGCACCGTTCATCTGCATCCGTGTAGTGACGCGCGGCGACTATGCCGAACTGGTGCAGTCGAACGTGCTGCGCAACATGAACACCTGCCTGGACACGGGACTGGAGAACTTCCTGATCGAGGTGGTGACAGATAAACCGATCGGGCTGCCGAAGCATCGCCGGACGCGAGAGATTGTGGTGCCGCGCGAGTACCAGACCGCCAGTGGCGCTATGTTTAAGGCCCGCGCCCTCCAGTACTGCCTCGAGGATCGCGTCAACGTGCTGAACAGCAACGACTGGGTAGTGCATCTGGACGAGGAAACGCTGCTGACGGAGAACAGTGTGCGCGGCATCATCAACTTCGTGCTGGACGGCAAGCACCCGTTCGGGCAGGGTCTCATCACCTACGCCAACGAGAACGTGGTTAACTGGCTGACGACGCTGGCCGACAGCTTCCGAGTGGCGGACGATATGGGCAAGCTGCGCCTCCAATTTAAGCTGTTCCACAAGCCGTTCTTCAGCTGGAAGGGTAGCTACGTCGTGACTCAGGTAAACCCATTGGCCATTAGACTCACGACACGACGCACGACGGGACGGTGTGGTGTAGCAACAGGAGGCACTACAGTTCTAACACCTCTCTCTCTCTTTCTTTCTCCTTCAGCTCCATGCCGAGCGTACTGTCTCGTTTGACAACGGCATTGACGGATCCGTGGCCGAGGATTGCTTCTTCGCGATGCGCGCGTTCGCCGAGGGCTACACATTCGACTTCATCGAGGGTGAGATGTACGAGAAGTCGCCGTTCACCCTGGTCGACTTCTTGCAGCAACGCAAGCGCTGGCTGCAGGGCATCCTGCTAGTCGTTCGCTCGCCGGTCATCCCGCTGCGCAACAAGCTGCTGCTCGGCATCAGCCTCTGCTCGTGGATCACGATGCCGCTCTCCACCTCCAACATGGTGTTTGCCGCGCTCTACCCGATCCCCTGCCCGAACCTGATCGACTTCGTTTGCGGCTTTATCGCGGGCTTCAACATCTACATGTACGTGTTCGGGGTGATCAAATCGTTCTCCCTTTACCGGTCGGGCGTCGTCAAGTTCCTGGCCTGTGTGATCGGTGCCCTCTGCACCATCCCGATTAACGTGGTCATCGAGAACGTGGCCGTCATCTGGGGGCTCATCGGCAAGAAGAACAAGTTCTACGTCGTACAGAAGGTCGTCACGACCGGACGTCCGCCGGTCACGGTTTAAGACGTGTTACGGAGAAGAGAAAAAAAAGGCCCTCCACTTCGGGAAAGCCCCTCCCCCCATTCGGAGAAGTGCTGCCTCGACTGCGCTTACCATCTCTCTATTTCTTAAGTCCGTCGCTTATCGATTAGCCGTTGGCTCGCGTAATTTGTTATTCCTGCGATTTCTTTCATTTTGCACGACCTGTGTGCACGGTTCAGCCTTCTCTCCTCACTACGCCATTTCCATTTGTTCATACCGCGCGTGACAATTATGCGTCGCTTTCGCACTTAATATGAGCACGATTTGTGTGCGTGCACTTACTCCTAGGTTTAGTTTATTAGAATAGTTGGTAGGTAAGGCAAGGTCAGGTCAGTGGCATAGTGGCAGGCAGACAGATGACACTTTGTTTTTCGGTTTAGACTTCGACCATCTCTACACTGGACTGGACAAAATTCAAATGTCTTTAGGCCCCGGAACGTTGCAGCCACCGGAACGCCTGTTTCGGTGGGGTTTATGGACGCACGGAATGGTACACATTCGCTTCGACACCGGTGCTGCCAGTACGGCTTCTCGCACGCAATAGATCCGTTAGCGAAGTAGACAATAGTTAAATGCGAAGCAGAAGGAAAGGGCCGGTTAGAAACGAAGCGTGTTCATGAAATTGGGCTTTGATATTAAATAACCAAACACGAACGAAGTGTTTCCTTACGAGGTGGCCCTGTTCGTATTCGCAATTAACAGACTGCCGTTCTGTTGTTCGTAACCACGTACTCTCTGCCTCTCCCTCTATCTCTCTCTCATTTCATATATGAAATGTCACCCGTTATGCTCACTCCTTTCTTGGGTTCGCGTTGCCTCTGCCGTAGGGATCGCATGGCAAAGTTGTGTCCAGACAACGGTAATGCTGGAGAATTTCCCCGAAAATCACATCGCTTAGAGCGAGCCTAATATTAAAATAATCTCCTTTTTATAAAGCGTACATAGGTTGAGAGGTGGGGTTGATGAGAAAAGGTGAAGCGCAGCACAAAGGTAGGGGTTCTTCGTGGTAAGCTCCGGTTCCGGAAAACATCATTTAGAATAATGTTCGGCTGCAACCCACACTCACACTCGCAGTGTATCCGCTCGTTCGTGCTACACCAAAGGACATTCTTTTCGTCATTCGTCTCGATTTCAAATTAAGAAATTATAAAAGAAAGAAAACAAAATGAAGCAAATGGAATCTGAAAATGGACTCGCGGGATCCCGCATTGAGCTCTTTTTTGTATGAATGTGTGGGAGGTATTTTGGCGTATTGATCGAGTCAAGCAATTCGGTACAAATAAAAAGGTACCAGGCCTTTACTTCCCCGTCCACTTCCTCTCCTCCATCAAAACAAATCACAGTAGTTTAGGACCCCATCGTAAGTTGAGCGCTTGCGACAGTATATATTGCACATTTTGCACCATCACACATCGCATCACACAGCATCAGAAGCACGAGTATTCCCAACCGCATACATCCCTCAATCATTTTGCAATTAGCGTAATTTCGGAGGCAGAGGGGGCGAAGCGGGCGGGTGGGGATTACGGATAACGTAACATCAACGTTTGTGCGTTCAAACTCGTCCAGAGCAACAGCGTTTGTTAGGTCCACCGGAACATGCCTGGAAAATGCGTTTCCCCACGCATACATCTGCTAATACTCGCAGGTACAGGTTTTTTTTGCGGTTTTAGAGGAAACTAGAACTAGAAAAACAGAAAACCAATAAATGGGTACATGCCGAAGCGCTCTTCTTTCATTCTTCAAAACTCGTCCAGAAGGGAACAGCGTGATCCCAGGTCGAGCTAGGAAGTGAAGATGCGCATCAGATTCGACTCCGTCTTACTAATGGCTTACTGCTCATAAATGCACATAACTGTCCCATGTGCAAATCTAACCAGCGACAGTTGCACTGGTGGTTCATGTTCGGATTTTTTTTTTACTGAACTGATGATTATTTTGCTAGATTATTTTATTTAATCTTCAAATATTCATTAAATATTACTAGATTACACCATGAGACCGTTTCTACACACAGCCAAAATTTGCGCTGCGAGAGCGCAATTGTCGGCAAACGTCAAACTTTATATGGATTTGCCGACAATTGCGGTCTCGCAGCGCAAATTTTGGCTGTGTGTAAAAACACTCTCACAGCACAGTCTCTCCCCCTCCCCTCCCGTTCTTACTCTACCTCTTTCGCTCTCTTTGCTGGTCTGTTTCGCTTGTTCTCTCTCTCTCCCTTAATCTCCGATGTGTTTCATTACGCCACATTTTCCCGCATGGCGCACTCCGTTAGCTCCCGATGCACCGCGGCAATGGCCTCGTGTAGCGATGGGTTGCTCGTACCACCGCCGATGGCCGGATCCATCGGACCGTCGGGATCCGTCGGCGGGTATCCGTTGAGCTGGCGACGTATCTGCAGATCGCGGCGAGCGCTCAGGGCACGCCCGCTGTACCGGGGCTGCCCGGCCGTCGCCTCTGTCTGCAGGATCAGATTCGATCGAGCCTGCTCCCGTTCGCGTAATCCAACGTGCATTGCCACAACCGGGTGAAGGATGCGCTCCAGATCCTTCAACGAACGCTCGATCCGTTCGAGCTTGGTAATGGTGGCAGGCGAGGCGAGTACCGCAGAGACCGCGGCGTCACCACCACCACCACCACTACCACCACCACTAGTCGCCACAGTCGTCGACGCAGGACTCCCAAGAATGCCATGTTCCAGCGCAACGGCGTTGTGGTTCTCGACCGGTGAGATCTCCGATTCGTCCAGTTCCTCGTGCTTGATGCGTATCAGCGGTTTGCTATCGAGCTCTCCGTTAGTTGGTGACTGCTGCTGCTGCTGCTCCGTTCCTGTATTCGTTGACTCCTCTTCAATCACCACCGCTCGGGGTTTGCCTTCGTCCTCCTCATCTGCCGGTGCGTAGTCACGGTGGTGAGTCAGCTTGTTCGCAGTTGCGGCGGTCGGCAGTGGTGGCGGCTTGGTGTCCTGCTGCCTCCCAGCCAAAGACGCAGCGTACTCCTCTTTCCACTGACCGATGTCCTCGGCCAGCTTGTCGGCCGACTCGTTGAGTACTCGCTGGGCGTAGCTGGCGCCTGCTAATCGCACCGACACCCCCATTTCCAGCATGATGTGATGCGCCTTCCAGCGGTTCCGGGCCGACATTGGGAAGTTTTGCAGCTCCTGCATTGGTCGCGGTGGCGTCGCTTGAGTGGCCAAGCCTGCCCAATCGACACCGAGTGGATCGCTCAACCCTTTGCACCGATTCTCCTCGTCCAGCTCGCCGTCCGAGATCTCTTCGAAGTCGATGTTCATCTCTTCCTTGAGTTCCTTGTTGGCGGCCGATTTTCCGCCCCCTAGCACCTCCTTGCTCACGTCATTACACCGGTCCCGGTCCTGGATCGATAGGGTATCGGCCGATGGTGTGCCGGCCTTGCCCTCGCTCGCCGTCGCTTCGTCTGACATGGACGCAGGGGAGACGTCTTCGGACAGCGCTACCACACCACCATCGGCGATCGAGGAGTCATCGACGACTGCTGCCGACACCGCCGCAGTAAGTGCTTCTTGTTGCTGTTGATTTTGTTGTTCCTTTGAATCTTGTTGCAGTTGTTCTTGTTGTTGCTGGAGTTGTTCTTGTTCTAATTGCTGCTGCTGCTGCTGCTGCTGCTCATCCAATGGCTCGTGCAGACGCGGCTCTAGCTGCACTAGCGATGGCTGCTGTTCATCCAATGGCTCTTGCGGCTCCGGTGGGATTGCAGTCGGGTGATGCTGGCTGACACTTTCGAGCTGGATAACACCTTCTAGCTGCGAGTCGCTGGCACAAATGTCCTGTGGGTGCAATTACGAATCCCAGTTAACGAAAGGAGTGCGAAGCAGTTAGAATAAACGTTAGCGGCTAACGACTTACCTCATCCCGCGTCAGTATCTCGTCCGGATCATCACTAATCTCGCTGAGATTGTCCACCTCCATCGATTCACCGCGCACAGCAGCATTCTCAACGCGCCCGTCCGCTAATAGGCTTGGTGTATCAGCTGACACACCGCCGACCTGGGTACCATTGGATACCAATTTGGCACCTCCTACTGCCAGGTCGCTCGATTGGCCAGGCTCAGCCGGATCCGGTGATTCGGGCGAGGGACTGCTTGGCTGGTCCGCAATCGGTTCTCCCTTTGTTATCTCAGGCCCACCGGGCACATCAACCGCCGAGTGTGTTGTCGGTGGCATCGTTCCCGAGGCCGTTGGATGGCTCACCTGGTGGTGCTGTTGCTGATTGGACGAATTGGAAAGTCCGGAAGTACCGTCAATCGCTGCAGTTTGATGAACCGTGGCGGCCTGCGGGGGTTCATAGTGTCCACCAGCGCGCTGCTGTGGATGGTGTGTGTGGCTACTGTGTGGATGGGAGTTCACCGGTTGCGAGTGTGGCGGTGGCTGCGATATTGTGGCTGAAGAAGTGGCAGCAGCCGAAGAAGTGGCACCACCACCTCCAGGGCTTCCAATACCCATCGGTGGGATCGGTGGCGTTTGGCGTAATTGGTGCTGGTGTTGGCTGGAGTTGGATTGATGGTTTGGTCCCATCGTTGAGCCACCGACCGGATCGCGACCGGGAGTGCGGTTTAAGCTGTACTTGTTCGGCCCAAAGCGACTCGCCCCAACGCCTGTCTGAAGTCCGCCAGAACCACCACCGGCGCCACTACCACCGCTGCTGCTGACACCGCCACCACTACCAGCAAGGTGCGGTGGTTTACGAACGTGAGTGTGGTACGGTGCGGGGCCGTGATGTCGCCGAAAACCGTGTGGCCCCCGGTCACCGTGGGAGCGTGGTAGCTGATGCGGCAGAAAGTCTCGGTCGTCCCCACCACCCTTACCCGGGTGCCAATCGGACGGTCCACCCCCGGAAGGACCACCACCGCTGCCGGAGGGAGCCGGTGGTGGTGCCCAGGAACGCCGTGGACCGGGTGGAACGCCACTACCGCTGCTCCCGCTACCGTGCGACGGTCCGTGCCCGCCGTGGTGCGAGCTAGCGGACGACGAGGGACCACTGATCACGCCCCGCTGGCCATCGTCGTGTTCCCACTGGCGCTCTTTGCTATACTTCCATTCGTTCATCGCCCGGTCCGACTTTTCGCTCGCCCACACTTCATTCTCCTTCCACGGGCGACCACCGTCATCCCAGGCGGCACGCCGTTCACCGGGGCCCGGACCACCCTCCCGATACGAAGATTCTGGATCGTGTCCATGGCCGGAGTGTGAGGGCGGTCCGTGCTCTCGGTCCCAGTCGCGCCCGGAATCGCGACTGCTCGGTTCCATCCGCTCGTATCGTGGCCCGCGCTCAACCACGACATCAACGCGCGATTCCCGGTCCCAACCGCTGCGCTCGTTGTGATCGCGCCTCGGTGGCGGATCATCTGGGTAGTCCCGTGGCCCGTAATCATGGGCACCTCCTATTCGTTCGCTGTTTCCTCCGACGACACTACCGCCACCACCACTACCGCGCACCAGCAGCCGTTCCTCATAGCCCAGGTCAGCGTCACGATAGGAGTGGCCAATGTGCCGCTCGTACAGGGGTGGACTGTCCCGCCGTGAACCACGTATCGGTCCCGGTGGTCCCCCAATCGTGATGTACTCGCGGGATCGGCTGCGCCGTGACTCGTGCAAGTCTAGATGGTAGACACGGTCCAGTCGCTCGTACGAGCGGTCGCGATCCCGCAACCGACTGGCACTTCTAGGAGATCCCGACCGGCTGCGGTCCCGGTCGACGGATTTTCCCGGCGAACGGGCTGCTGCTAGCGCGCGAGCCCTTTCCGCCGGTCTCGGCAACAGTCGCTCGACTGGCCGGTGACGATCTGGTTTCTCCAGCCCACCATCGTTGTCGCGATCACTCAGCCGCCCACGCAAGCTCCTCTGTTGTTGCTGTTGCTGCTGCTGTTGTTGCTGCTGCTGCTGCTGTTGCTGCTGCTGTTGCTGATGCTGTTGCTGATGCGGTTGTTGTTGTTGATGCTGTAGTTGCTGTTGTTGTTGTTGCTGATGCTGCTGCTGCTGCTGATGCTGATGGTGATGGTGCTCTTTCAACGTCAAACGGTCACGCTCACGCTGACGTTCCTGGGATCGCAACAGCGCTTCCTCGCGTTCCCGCTCCTTGCCTCGAATGAGCGCTTCACGCTCCTGGCGTTCCTGTCTTTCCCGTTGCTCCAGCCGCTCGCGACGCTCTCGCTCCTTCAGCGCCTCATGGCGGCGCCGCGAATCATCGCGTAGCTCGGGGGGCGAGCGTTCACGCCGTACCGGTACCATGTCGCGGTAGCGGGCGGATAACGGTGGCGGTGGTGACGTGGCAACGAGCCGCCGATCAGGGCTCTTTTTCTTTTCACGCACCGAACCGCGCGACGGTACCGGCGATAGGGTAGAGCGGAGGAGCCGGCCACCTGGTGAGGTGGCACGGAGCTTTAACCGCTCTCGCTCGCGCTCTCGCAGCCGCAGGCGTTCCTTCTCCCGTTCGCGCTCCTTCTCGCGCAGAACCAGCTCACGCTCCTTCTCGCGGACACGCTCCCGTGCATCGATTGCGGACATTTTCTCCTTCTTGGCGCTCAGGAGCTTCGTCTTTACCGTGCCGTACTTGCTGGACGAGGAACCACCCATCTTGCCGCCCGCCGAAGACGACGAGGGCGATAGGTCGCGGGACGAGACGACGGCTGACTTGCGAGTGTGGCTGCCGCTGCCACCGCTACTACCACCGAGCGCGACACTGGCACTGCCCCCGGTCAGTTTCTTCAATCGAATTGCCTTCTTCACTATCGTTGTGTTGCTAGTGCCAACGCTGCTCACCACCTTCTTCACGAGCAGCCGCTTGCCCCCGCTGGTTACTGCTTCGTGGGCGGCCACCAGTTTCTTGGCGTGCTTCTTCGACATTTTCGTCGACGCGCTGACAGTGACAGCGGGCCCGTCCGAGCTCGAGTTCGAATCGTCACGACGAGCGCGCGATGCAACAACGGCGGCCGCCGCCGCATGGCGCTTCTTCAGCCGACGGTGGGCCGAATCGTGGGACGAGCTGCTGGACGAGCTGGTCGACTCGGATGCAGACGAATCGGTTCCCGAGCTGCTGCTGCCTGTCTCCGAGCTGGACGAGGACCGATGCTGCACCTGGTGGTGCATCGACTGGTGTAGCTGGTGCTGCTGCTGCTGCTGGTGCAGGTGATGATGATGCGAGTGCGAGTGCTGACTACGATGGTGCGAGCTCGATTGGCTCGCTCCACCACCGCTCAGTCGCTTCAGCTTCTTGCCGAGCTCACGCTCCTTCTTCTTGCTGGATGCATCCATTTCGAGCTTCAGTTCGTGCTGTAGTTGTTTACGCTTGCGCTCTAGCAAGTCCTGGTCAGCATTCTCCAGGGACGACTGGTCCCAGCCGGTTCCGTCGACGCCGGGCCCCCCACCACCACCACCACCACCACCTGCAGTGCCACCGGCACCGCCTGCGCCTTCTCGGGCACTGCCGTCGCCGCTGCTCGGGCTCCGGATACGGTAACTGTTGCTTCTGCTACTCCTGCTGCTGCTGCTACTGCTACTATTCGAATGCCTCCGACGCCCAACCCGCCCGACTCCGACGCCCAACAGCTTCTTGTAAGAGGACGACTGCTGCCCGCCTCCGGGATGCACCACCTCCGTCTCCCGCTCCGCGTAGTCCACCTCTAACCCCTGGTCACGCTCCTGGCGTTGATGATGGTGGGCGTGATGCTGGTGACGGTAGTGACGGTGATGACGTTGATGCGAGTGTTGCTGGTAACGATCCTGCTGCTGCCGCTGCTGCTGTTGCTGCTGTTGCGGCTCCTCTTGCTCCTGCTCTTGCTCCTGCTCTTCCACCTCCACTGCTTCGTCTACCCTTTCCTTCGCCGACTTCTCCTCAATTTCCTTTTCTTCTAGCTTGCCCCGCACGACAGGCTGTTGCTGTTGCTGCAGCTGGTGAGCCGGATGGCTAGAGTGACTGAACTGGCGGTGCTGATACGAGGGAAAGTACTGCGGATTGTTGGTTTGCTGAACCTCGTCCCCACCAGCATGTAATAATTCACCGCCGGTCGTGCCACCTCCTCCGCAACTACTGTTGCCGCTGTTCGTTGCTGCTACAACGGCCGTGCTAGTGAGATGTTCCGGTCGCACCGGAGCAACAATATTGATGCAATTGAGCTGCTGCTGCTGCTGCTCTTGGTGTTGTTGCTGTTGCTGTTGTTGCTGCTGCTGTTGCTTCGCCGCTAATTGTGCCTGTATGATCCGGGCATGAGCTGTGACACTTTCAGGTACGCTTGCTGCCGGTTTCGGCTGCTCGTCAGCGGCTGAAACAATCCGCTTCACGATTTCTTCCTTGCTTTCCTGTTTGGCACCAATGAAAACGACAAAACAACACTCATTAGACAAAAGGCTGCTGACAAAGGTGAAGGTAAGTTATGGGTGGAAGGAGAGGAAGAGGAGTGGGGATCATAAGGGAGATTAGTTTGGGAAGTATTGTACGCGCCAACAGACACTAACACCACCGGTAAGGCCACTATCCTGCGAGTGGTACTGTTGTTGCTGATGAGCTTGCTGAGACGATGACGAGGTGCGTCCGCCTTTCTTCGTACCGAGCCGCTGGAACACGCTGGGGCGATCCTTGAGTAGTGTGGACTTCTTGTTCGACAGTTCTAGTGTGATTTTACTCTTGATCGGTGTCGACATCTTAGACCCGGTGGCCCCAGTGCCGCTGCATCCTACCCGCTTTCTATGGTTGTATGTTTTTGTGTGTGGTTCAGAGAGAGAAAGAGAGAGAAAGAGAGTTAGAGGTAGAGTTTCTAAACGTGTGTGTTTACATGCGAGGACGACGAAGGTGCTCGTTGGCAGTCTCGACGAAAGGGAGAACGGGGACACCGCGGCGCAGCAAGGGTCTGCTAGGTCCAGGAACCACGGACAACATGACGCAGCACCTCGCACCACACTTCCAGCGTTCCAGGCTGTTACTGTTCCCGTTCTGTAAGCGTTAACACTGCACACAGTTCACAGAATAGCCAAGGTCCTGGTCCAAGCCAACACGCTAGGATTTCGGTCCACCATCCGGCACAACACACACTGACACACTCACGGTAGCACAAGTCGTTGGCCAACAGCGGGGTTTTCGTGGCGTCGGCAGCAGGCGTTTCGGTGGAAGAATCAAAACAAGTGCCGCGCTCTCCAAGCTCTAACCAAGCCGCATCGCGGCGTTCCCGACCCGGTTCCCGGTTGTGGTTGGTGAGGGCAATAATCCACGCCAGAGCCAGATCACACGCGAAGATGGAAAACGAAGCGCCCAACAGCAGCTATCTGCACGGGGGGTACCACGATGCTTGACGTATGCTGCGCGTGCACGAGCGTGCCACAAATGTGAATGTATTTGAATTGGTGAAACACGGGGATGTGACTGTGCGATACGGTACGCGATACGATTAATGTGAACGTTCAATCGTTTTTCCGCCGAATTCGGGTCTGTTTTCGGTTTCCCTAACGACGGATGAATTGCGAATTGTCTGCAGGCGAATTGTCGGCAGGTGTTTAGCGTTTAGGAAAACGGTAGAACATGCGATTGGTGCGATGGATTATCGGTATTTTTCAAGCTAGAAATATTGTCGCTGAAGCGCAAATTGTACATTTCTGGGCCTCGCATTTTCGGGCCAATCGAAGCACCGGCTCGTTCGCGTCGTATCGTTTTGCGCACCTTTTTACCGGCGTGTAGTAGGCGGCGATGGCCGCTGGGCCGGATTGTTGCCTATTTGGAAGTGCTCTTTCTAAATATCCATCTTCACAAGGGAGCCCCAGTACACCACACAATCAATGCTATTTGCCATCGATTCTATATTGTCGCTGAAGCGAAAATCGTACATTTCTGGACCTCGCATCTTTGGCCAAATCATTGCATCGGAGCACCGGCTCGTTCGCGTCGTATTGTTTTGCGCACCTTTTTACCGGCGTGTAGTAGGCGGCGATGGCCGGTGGGCCGGATTGCTACCTTCGAAAGAAGCCAAATGACCATCTAGAATATCTGTTCTTTCTAAATATCCATCTTCACAAGGGAGCCCCTGTACACCACACAATCAATGCAAAATCACCACACAATCAATGCTATTTGCCATCGATTCTATATTGTCGCTGAAGCGAAAATCGTACATTTCTGGGCCTCGCATCTTTGGCCAAATCATTGCATCGGAGCACCGGCTCATTCGCGTCGTTGTTTTGCGCACCTGTTTACCGGCGTGTAGTAGGCGGCGATGGCCGGTGGGCCGGATTGCTACCTTCGAAAGAAGCCAAATGACCATCTAGAATATCTGTTCTTTCTAAATATCCATCTTCACAAGGGAGCCCCGTACACCACACAATCAATGCAAAATCACCACACAATCAATGCTATTTGCCATCGATTCTATATTGTCGCTGAAGCGAAAATCGTACATTTCTTGGCCTCGCATCTTTGGCCAAATCATTGCATCGGAGCACCGGCTCGTTCGCGTCGTATTGTTTTGCGCACCTTTTTACCGGCGTGTAGTAGGCGGCGATGGCCGGTGGGCCGGATTGCTACCTTCGAAAGAAGCCAAATGACCATCTAGAATATCTGTTCTTTCTAAATATCCATCTTCACAAGGGAGCCCCAGTACACCACACAATCAATGCTATTTGCCATCGATTCTATATTGTCGCTGAAGCGAAAATCGTACATTTCTGGGCCTCGCATCTTTGGCCAAATCATTGCATCGGAGCACCGGCTCGTTCGCGTCGTTGTTTTGCGCACCTGTTTACCGGCGTGTAGTAGGCGGCGATGGCCGGTGGGCCGGATTGCTACCTTCGAAAGAAGCCAAATGACCATCTAGAATATCTGTTCTTTCTAAATATCCATCTTCACAAGGGAGCCCCGTACACCACACAATCAATGCAAAATCACCACACAATCAATGCTATTTGCCATCGATTCTATATTGTCGCTGAAGCGAAAATCGTACATTTCTTGGCCTCGCGTCTTTGGCCAAATCATTGCATCGGAGCACCGGCTCGTTCGCGTCGTATTGTTTTGCGCACCTTTTTACCGGCGTGTAGTAGGCGGCGATGGCCGGTGGGCCGGATTGCTACCTTCGAAAGAAGCCAAATGACCATCTAGAATATCTGCTCTTTCTAAATATCCATCTTCACAAGGGAGCCCCAGTGCCAGCGTTAAAATCACCACACAATCAATGCTATTTGCCATCGATTCTATATTGTCGCTGAAGCGAAAATCGTACATTTCTGGGCCTCGCATCTTTCGCCAAATCATTGCATCGGAGCACCGGCTCGTTCGCGTCGTATTGTTTTGCGCACCTTTTTACCGGCGTGTAGTAGGCGGCGATGGCCGGTGGGCTGGATTGCTACCTTCGAAAGAAGCCAAATGACCATCTAGAATATCTGTTCTTTCTAAATATCCATCTTCACAAGGGAGCCCCGTACACCACACAATCAATGCAAAATCATCACACAATCAATGCTATTTGCCATCGATTCTATATTGTCGCTGAAGCGAAAATCGTACATTTCTGGGCCTCGCATCTTTGGCCAAATCATTGCATCGGAGCACCGGCTCGTTCGCGTCGTTGTTTTGCGCACCTGTTTACCGGCGTGTAGTAGGCGGCGATGGCCGGTGGGCCGGATTGCTACCTTCGAAAGAAGCCAAATGACCATCTAGAATATCTGTTCTTTCTAAATATCCATCTTCACAAGGGAGCCCCGTACACCACACAATCAATGCAAAATCATCACACAATCAATGCTATTTGCCATCGATTCTATATTGTCGCTGAAGCGAAAATCGTACATTTCTGGGCCTCGCATCTTTGGCCAAATCATTGCATCGGAGCACTGGCTCGTTCGCGTCGTATTGTTTTGCGCACCTTTTTACCGGCGTGTAGTAGGCGGCGATGGCCGGTGGGCTGGATTGCTACCTTCGAAAGAAGCCAAATGACCATCTAGAATATCTGTTCTTTCTAAATATCCATCTTCACAAGGGAGCCCCAGTACACCACACAACCAATGCTATTTGCCATCGATTCTATATTGTCGCTGAAGCGAAAATCGTACATTTCTGGGCCTCGCATCTTTGGCCAAATCATTGCATCGGAGCACTGGCTCGTTCGCGTCGTATTGTTTTGCGCACCTTTTTACCGGCGTGTAGTAGGCGGCGATGGCCGGTGGGCTGGATTGCTACCTTCGAAAGAAGCCAAATGACCATCTAGAATATCTGTTCTTTCTAAATATCCATCTTCACAAGGGAGCCCCGTACACCACACAATCAATGCAAAATCATCACACAATCAATGCTATTTGCCATCGATTCTATATTGTCGCTGAAGCGAAAATCGTACATTTCTGGGCCTCGCATCTTTGGCCAAATCATTGCATCGGAGCACTGGCTCGTTCGCGTCGTATTGTTTTGCGCACCTGTTTACCGGCGTGTAGTAGGCGGCGATGGCCGGTGGGCCGGATTGCTACCTTCGAAAGAAGCCAAATGACCATCTAGAATATCTGTTCTTTCTAAATATCCATCTTCACAAGGGAGCCCCTGTACACCACACAATCAATGCAAAATCACCACACAATCAATGCTATTTGCCATCGATTCTATATTGTCGCTGAAGCGAAAATCGTACATTTCTGGGCCTCGCATCTTTGGCCAAATTATTGCATCGGAGCACCGGCTCGTTCGCGTCGTATTGTTTTGCGCACCTTTTTACCGGCGTGTAGTAGGCGGCGATGGCCGGTGGGCCGGATTGCTACCTTCGAAAGAAGCCAAATGACCATCTAGAATATCTGTTCTTTCTAAATATCCATCTTCACAAGGGAGCCCCTGTACACCACACAATCAATGCAAAATCACCACACAATCAATGCTATTTGCCATCGATTCTATATTGTCGCTGAAGCGAAAATCGTACATTTCTGGGCCTCGCATCTTTGGCCAAATCATTGCATCGGAGCACTGGCTCGTTCGCGTCGTATTGTTTTGCGCACCTTTTTACCGGCGTGTAGTAGGCGGCGATGGCCGGTGGGCCGGATTGCTACCTTCGAAAGAAGCCAAATGACCATCTAGAATATCTGCTCTTTCTAAATATCCATCTTCACAAGGGAGCCCCTGTACACCACTCAATCAATGCAAAATCACCACACAATCAATGCTATTTGCCATCGATTCTATATTGTCGCTGAAGCGAAAATCGTACATTTCTTGGCCTCGCATCTTTGGCCAAATCATTGCATCGGAGCACTGGCTCGTTCGCGTCGTATTGTTTTGCGCACCTGTTTACCGGCGTGTAGTAGGCGGCGATGGCCGGTGGGCCGGATTGCTACCTTCGAAAGAAGCCAAATGACCATCTAGAATATCTGTTCTTTCTAAATATCCATCTTCACAAGGGAGCCCCTGTACACCACTCAATCAATGCAAAATCACCACACAATCAATGCTATTTGCCATCGATTCTATATTGTCGCTGAAGCGAAAATCGTACATTTCTGGGCCTCGCATCTTTGGCCAAATTATTGCATCGGAGCACCGGCTCGTTCGCGTCGTATTGTTTTGCGCACCTTTTTACCGGCGTGTAGTAGGCGGCGATGGCCGGTGGGCCGGATTGCTACCTTCGAAAGAAGCCAAATGACCATCTAGAATATCTGTTCTTTCTAAATATCCATCTTCACAAGGGAGCCCCTGTACACCACTCAATCAATGCAAAATCACCACACAATCAATGCTATTTGCCATCGATTCTATATTGTCGCTGAAGCGAAAATCGTACATTTCTGGGCCTCGCATCTTTGGCCAAATTATTGCATCGGAGCACCGGCTCGTTCGCGTCGTATTGTTTTGCGCACCTTTTTACCGGCGTGTAGTAGGCGGCGATGGCCGGTGGGCCGGATTGCTACCTTCGAAAGAAGCCAAATGACCATCTAGAATATCTGCTCTTTCTAAATATCCATCTTCACAATGGAGCCCCAGTGCCAGCGTTAAAATCACCACACAATCAATGCTATTTGCCATCGATTCTATATTGTCGCTGAAGCGAAAATCGTACATTTCTGGGCCTCGCATCTTTGGCCAAATCATTGCATTGCATTCGGCCCACCGGTCATCTGCGCCTACTACACGCCGGTAAACAGGTGCGCAAGACAACGACGCGAACGAGCCGGTGCTCCGATGCAATGATTTGGCCAAAGATGCGAGGCCCAGAAATGTACGATTTTCGCGCAAGAAAAGAAAAAATAATAACACAACACAACAGAATATGGCTACATCTCTCTTGGAGGAATTACCATTTATTCACTGCAAATTTAGATATCGCAAACGTGCATCGCTAGTGATATTACATGGTGACGAAAGGTTGAACAGGAATAATGCGATCGCTAATGCGTATCGTCACGAGTATTACATGCAATGCAGAATTAGGTGGCGGAATCGTACATCGCTAGATATTAGATGGTTATCGATAATTAAAATAAATAACTCGAGGTATCACTGCATCTTAGACGCTGTAGGAAAACCCGATGAGCAGAGCGATGATGATGATGATTATTATCCCAATAATCAGCATACATGCCAGATACAGCTTAGCGCGGCGCTGACGAGGTTCTTCCTCAAAGCCGTGATCAAACAGTCGGCGGCGGACAGCTCCAAAACGGCGTTTTTTGGGGGTGGATGTAATCTGTGGATTTTAAAAATGTACAAAAGTGTGGTAATATTACTAAGAAAGAAGAGTCCCTTCGTTATTGATGCGGCTTACCATTTTGAATCTCGTTGCTCGGTTTAACTCTCGGAATGAGATGATTTATGCTTTGCCTTAAGCTTCGCTGTGGTCTAACGACACGGTTCGTCCAAGAGATAGTGGGGAAATGACATGTGGGAGAAATAGTTTCGTAAGAGCGGGCAAACCACGGCCTACTAGGATCGCTGAAAAAATAACGATAGAGGAACATCGTTCGAACTGCTCGAATCGTGCTACTGCCTTGCATGATGAGTGGAACCGTTAGGTGACGAACCTGCTCGCCAACGCTGACAGACGCCCCCTTCCCAGATTGTGTCCCCTACCGCCGCTCAACGCCATCGTCCGCCCGTTGACGAATAACATGAAAAAAAGTTTTGTTGTTGGTGTTCACGCACGGCCATGGCCCCTAGTCCGGCTGGCCAATCCGGAACCGAGAAGCAGCAGCAGCAGCAAGAATTCCGCGGCCTTAGCACTCCGATTGCCCTGCAACGCTTGCACGATGACATCGAGGGAATGCTGGCCGGGTACGAGGACCGTTTCAGGCGCCTGTCCGGCTGGGAAAAGATCGGTTCCACGTTCACCGGCACCTCGACCAGCCCGCTCGGTTGGTTCCCGACGCTCGTGACCGGGTTGTGCGTGGTGTCGCTCGCGGCCACTGCCCACTACTGGTCGGCCGGTTTGCTGGCCGTGCTGCTCCTGCTAACCGCAGCCATCGTCGTCCGTGAGAATAACCTTCGCAAGACGGAGATCTACCGCAAGGTGCGCACGGTACTGCACGAGATCCGGCTTGGGATCGAGCTGTGCGCTGACTGGACACCGGACAACTATCCGCACCTGTGCAGTCCGTTGTCGCCGTGCGTTACGCTGCAGTGGACGTACCGGGACGGCCGCATCGTCAACCTGCCGTGGGCGCTCCTCGTCCGCGGTGACCATATCGTAATGCGGCCAGGGCAGGTCGCACCCGGCACCTGCCAGGAAGTGTCGCCCGGTAAGCGGCGGTTTCGGTGCGGCGAAACGTACGGCCTGCAACAACCAACCGAGCCACCGCCCCGGCCGCTCGCCCGGTCGCCACTGCCGGACCTGAACTGCGTGGTCGAGACCACACCTTACCTCGACATACTGCGCACCTCGCTCGACTGTTTCCTGAATCGGCCGGAAACAATCATCAACCAGCAACGAGAGCTGCTGATTACGCGCTGTATGCAGCAGTGGGGCTTCGGTGGCATCCTGCTGCTCACCGTCACCGTTGGCGTGCTGCGCTGCGGTGGGCTCTACTTTCACGGCAAGCTGGCGACCGACTGGCTGAACGTGCTGGTGCTCAATCCGACGGCTGCCGTGCTGCCCATCCTGCCGCTTGTCTTTCCGCTGCTCTGGGTCTCGATAAACCTGTGGGGAGTGGCACGACTCGAGACGCTGCTCGCCACGCCACACGCCGTCATGCGCGCCCAGGCCCAGAAGTCATTCCAGGAGGATCTCGACACGCCAACCGGTGATCTCGACCACGTCCAGCTGCCGCGTCAAACCGTCCTGCACTACTGGTGGCAGCTGGTGCAGGGTCGCTCGCAGCTGCTTGGCCGCAGTGCCAACGTCGTCCAGGTGCTCGGCACCATTACGGTACGGCCAACGGGCATCAAGTCTGTCCCACAACAACATCTCACATTCATTTCTTCTTCTCCAACATCACATTTTAGGCACTGTGCTGCGTCGATAAAAAGGGCATTCTATCGTGGCCGAATCCTACAGCGGAGAAGGTGTTCTTCCTGC